>NC_074676.1:56490158-56556758 GCF_029448725.1 Salvelinus fontinalis
AATTCAATTCAATTGACTTTAATGACATGGTAGGTTCGTTATTACTTACATTGTCAAAGTATACATATCGAAAAATAAAAATCAAATATATATGTATATATATACAAAATATATATATATTTATATATAAATAAATGGTGGGACCAACAGCAATAATAACAGTAGTAGTGGACATGGGATTACCATTAACAACAACAACAATATTAATCAGAACAACAATAAATTAAAGCAACAGTAGTAGACCAGTGTCAATATGACTTGAGAAGACATATGACCTGGTATGAAAGACAAAACAAAACTAAGCTAAATGGGAAATATTATCAATATTACTTTGCATTTTTCACTGGCTGTCCCTCAGGTTGTGGCAGGAGGACACATATTTGGCTGCCAAAACTCTCTCTCTCTCTCTCTGTCTCTCTCTGTCTCTCTCTGTCTCTCTCTCTGTCTCTCTCTCTCTCTCTCTGTCTCTCTCTCTGTCTCTCTCTCTCTCTCTCTCTGTCTCTCTCTCTCTCTCTCTCTCTCTCTCTCTCTCTCTCTCTCTCTCTCCTTTTTTTTTTTATATTTTTTTATTGATATATATATATTGTGGCAAAGCTGACCCTAAATCAGCACTCTGAATTCTCTGTATCAATATCCTCCTTGGTCTATTTGGGATTTAACCTAGAGTCGATGCCCACGCCTCTGCAGAAATCGAATTAGAAAAAAATCCCCATCAAAACCTGCCAGTTGAACATGTTTTTTTTAGCATTAAATGCATCTCAATCCACCACTTCCACATCTGACATTAAAGATCCCATGGCACTTATCGTAAGAGTAGGGGTGTTAACCCCGGTGTCCTGGCTAAAATTCCCAATCTGGCCCTCAAACCATCCATGGTCACCTAATCATCCCCAGTTTACAATTGGCTCATTCATCCCCCTCCTCTCCCCTGTAACTACTCCCCAGGTCGTTGCTGCAAATGAGAACGTGTTCTCAGTCAACTTACCTGGTAAAATAACGGTAAAATAAAAATAAATAAATAAATAGAAGAACTGAGTTTGTCAGACCATGAGGCATCCCAAAAATGGTTATTCTTACAAATTCGTCTGTAGCGTCCGAACGGTTTGGCCTACAAAACCATTATGACCCCTCTATGGAAAGATGAGACTCTCAGGAACACGAGGGTGTTGTACCAAACTCTGACGGGACTCGTCTGAAGGTCGGTACAGCCCAATTTGCCAACTTCACCTCTGTAGCGTCCGAACAGTTTGAGCTACACAATAACACCCCTCTGTGGAAAGGTGAGACTCTCAGGAACACGTATTGTACATGTCGGTTGTTTTGCTCTCGGACGCCCACAGGCCTCACAAGACTCGTCTGAAGGTCCCCCGGTACCAGTTGAACAAATGTATGGAAGTACAGTATATACGGAGACTGTTTAATGCCAAAAATAAATGGGTTAAATACATGTACAAAAAATAAATAATCGCTAACACGTTTCCTGATATTTCTTAAATATCTTAAATATCGGACAGACACTCCAGAACAAACTTCCTTTTGTATTTTTTTTTGGGGGGGGGGGGGGGGGGGGGGGCGATCTGTTGTTCCATGTAGTTAATCTATTATTCAATGTGTTTCTATTGGCTAATAGCAGTAAGGACTATCTGTTATTCAATGTGTTTCTATTGGCTAATAGCAGTAAGGACTATCTGTTATTCAATGCGTTTCTATTGGCTAATAGCAGTAAGGACTGTCTGTTATTCGATGTGTTTCTATTGGCTAATAGCAGTAAGGACTATCTGTTATTCAATATGTTTCTATTGGCTAATAGCAGTAAGGCCCAAAATATTTTTTCATCAGTTAAACGTTTTTCTAGATGTTTTTGATATTTCTAGATGTTTCCAAATCATATAGCTAAATGATCCTTGGCATAACTTTCTTAAAACAATTCCATATAGCTTAGTAGACCCCCCCCCCCCCCCCCCCCAGACTGTTACAGGTTAAGAAGTGACATTATAGAAACAGGCAGGAATTCTTCGTCCATTTAGAACAGGCTAAATAAACTACATGGAACGTCTGTATATCGAAAAAGTAAACAGATTTTGGTTTGTAACCCTGAAAAATGTGTTTTTCAACTCAACATATTGAGCCCCGTTTCAAATGATCCCTCTGAGAGAGTAACTGTTCCAGCCGTGAGATACTCATCTGTTCGGTTCTCTTTTATTCTGTTATATTACATCATGTTTTTAATATCAAATAAGATGTCTTGGCTGTGATAAAGGCTCGGGAAATAAGATTATCTTGTCTGTTGAATTAACAAAACAACCGTACTTGGATGTATGTAACCCTCCCAGAGGATCCATACTAACCATTTAGCTATTTGATAACCAAATAATAATTCTAAAAAAAGTTTATTTTAAAGTGTCTGTCCTAAAATGATATATACTGTATATATTTTTACCCATATTTAACCCTTTTTTTGGC
Organism: Salvelinus fontinalis; assembly: GCF_029448725.1. Classification (NCBI taxonomy): domain Eukaryota; kingdom Metazoa; phylum Chordata; class Actinopteri; order Salmoniformes; family Salmonidae; genus Salvelinus; species Salvelinus fontinalis. Next base: position 56,492,622 of record NC_074676.1, read on the forward strand.
ACTAAACTACTTCCATATATACAGTGCCTTCAGAAATTATTCACACCCCTTGATTATTATCATTATTATTATTATTATTATTTATACATTTATTTTTTTACCCCTTTTTCTCCCCAATTTCGTAGTATCCAATTGTTAGTAGTTACTATCTTGTCTCATCGCTACAACTCCCGTACGGGCTCGGGAGAGACGAAGGTCGAAAGCCATGCGTCCTCCGAAGCACAACCCAACCAAGCCGCACTGCTTCTTAACACAGCGAGCCTCCAACCCGGAAGCCAGCCACACCAATGTGTCGGAGGAAACACCGTGTACCTGGTGACCTGGTCAGCTTGCACTGCGCCCGGCCCGCCACAGGAGTCGCTAGTGCGCGATGGGACAAGGATATCCCTGCCGGCCAAACCCTCCGCTAACCCAGACGACGCTGGGCCTCCCGGTCACGCCCGGCTGCGACAGAGCCTGGACTCGAACCCAGAATCTCTGGTGACACAGCTAGCACTGCGATGCAGTGCCTTAGACCACTGCGCCACCCGGGAGGCCAACCCCTTGATTTTATTCACATTTTGTTGTGTTACAGCCTGAATTTAAAATGGATTAAATTGCGATTTGTCTTTTGTCACCTACACACAATACCTCATAATGTCAAAGTGGAATTATGTTTTTAGAAATGTTTACAAATAAATACAAAATTAAATGTCTTTGAGTCGATAAGTATTCGACCTCTTTGTTATGGAACGCCTAAATGTCGGGACAGACGTGGTAGTCAACAGGAAATAACCAAGCGAAAGGAGATGAGGAAATAAATGAGGACGTTACGTTTTCAATTGATCTACGCTTCCTATGAAATCTACTATTCGTGTCCATGTTTCTCATTGCCCCATCGATGCTCTCTAGTGTCTCATACCCCACACTGTTGCAGAAAAACCATTGCTGGAAATATTGCCTCCAACAATTGCCGGTATATCGTCAGCTTTAATACTCTTGTCCATCAGCGTAAAGGATGAGACCGGAGCAATCCAGAATATAGTAGATCATTTATTATTGTGGAGATGTGTCTGTTAAGACTCATCCTTTACGCTGATGGATAGTATATATATACAAACACACGCTGACTGTTACAGGTTGTCCCGTGGGGCTCAGGTGGAACGGCAGGGTTGTGGCTTCGATTCCCATAGGCGGAACAAGAGAGTCTGCTAAATGACTCACTACTGTAGTGGCTCTGGATAAGAGAGTCTGCTAAATGACTCACTACTGTAGTGGCTCTGGATAAGAGAGTCTGCTAAATGACTCACTAGTGTAGTGGCTCTGGATCAGAGAGTCTGCTAAATGACTCACTACTGTAGTGTCTCTGGATCAGAGAGTCTGCTAAATGACTCACTACTGTAGTGGCTCTGGATCAGAGAGTCTGCTAAATGACTCACTACTGTAGTGGCTCTGGATCAGAGAGTCTGCTAATTGACTCACTACTGTAGTGGGTCTGGATCAGAGAGTCTGCTAAATGACTCACTACTGTAGTGGCTCTGGATCAGAGAGTCTGCTAAATGACTCACTACTGTAGTGGCTCTGGATCAGAGAGTCTGCTAAATGACTCACTACTGTAGTGGCTCTGGATCAGAGAGTCTGCTAATTGACTCACTACTGTAGTGGCTCTGGATCAGAGAGTCTGCTAATTGACTCACTACTGTAGTGGCTCTGGATCAGAGAGTCTGCTAAATGACTCACTACTGTAGTGGCTCTGGATCAGAGAGTCTGCTAAATGACTCACTACTGTAGTGGCTCTGGATCAGAGAGTCTGCTAAATGACTCACTACTGTAGTGGCTCTGGATCAGAGAGTCTGCTAAATGACTCACTACTGTAGTGGCTCTGGATCAGAGAGTCTGCTAAATGACTCACTACTGTAGTGGCTCTGGATCAGAGAGTCTGCTAAATGACTCACTACTGTAGTGGCTCTGGATCAGAGAGTCTGCTAAATGACTCACTACTGTAGTGGCTCTGGATCAGAGAGTCTGCTAAATGACTCACTACTGTAAGTCTCTCTGGATAAGAGAGTCTGTTAAATGACTCACTACTGTAGTGGCTCTGGATCAGAGAGTCTGCTAAATGACTCACTACTGTAGTGGCTCTGGATCAGAGAGTCTGCTAAATGACTCACTACTGTAGTGGCTCTGGATCAGAGAGTCTGCTAAATGACTCACTACTGTAGTGGCTCTGGATCAGAGAGTCTGTTAAATGACTCACTACTGTAAGTCTCTCTGGATCAGAGAGTCTGCTAAATGACTCACTACTGTAAGTCTCTCTGGATAAGAGAGTCTGTTAAATGACTCACTACTGTAGTGGCTCTGGATCAGAGAGTCTGCTAAATGACTCCCTACTGTAGTGGCTCTGGATCAGAGAGTCTGCTAAATGACTCACTACTGTAGTGGCTCTGGATCAGAGAGTCTGCTAAATGACTCACTACTGTAGTGGCTCTGGATCAGAGAGTCTGCTAAATGACTCACTACTGTAGTGGCTCTGGATCAGAGAGTCTGCTAAATGACTCACTACTGTAGTGGCTCTGGATCAGAGTGTCTGCTAAATGACTCACTACTGTAGTGGCTCTGGATCAGAGTGTCTGCTAAATGACTCACTACTGTAGTGGCTCTGGATCAGAGAGTCTGCTAAATGAGGACAGCATATCCTGAGCTGAGGAGACTTCTAGATACATAGATAGGAAAGGACAGGTTACTCTGAGCTGAGGAGACTTCTAGATACATAGATAGGAAAGGACAGGTTACTCTGAGCTGAGGAGACTTATAGATAGGAAAGGACAGGTTACTCTGAGCTGAGGAGACTTATAGATACATAGATAGGAAAGGACAGGTTACTCTGAGCTGAGGAGACGTATAGATGGGAATGGATGGGTGGATTACAGATCTGTGAGTGGGTCTAAAGCCTAGCTAAGGGAAATAGATCAACAGGATGAGTCCTTCAGTCAATTTCAAACCACAGCAGTACATCAACAACTAGTAAAATGGTTTTGTATTTTATTTCTCTGTTTAGTTTATCCTGTGTGGGTGTTAGTGAGTATCATAGTGCTGCAGTGAAGGCAGGCATGATCAGAACACATTGAATAAAACGCTAACCAACCGATCAACCTTTGGCCTGGGCTAGCGAATCAGGGCCTGAGCCTCCGCTGGGTTGACCAATGGGACTTGAGCTTTTCAGCTTCCATGGCTTCCCAGCAGTTATCCCAGAACCTTAGGATGCTGATGCCAGGTGCCCAGATGGGATTTGAGCACTTTTTTCTTCTTCTTCCTTTAAAAACTAAAATAAATAAAATAGAGATTTGATGCGTTCTAAATAAATGATCTGCCAGATGAATAATTGATGCCTAAATGTGTCAAATTTTTTCAGATTTACACAATCGCCTTGCGTTTTCTAACTTCCTCCTCTGTCTTCTATGAAGAAGACTGGGACCTTTCAGGAGCCTTTAAAAAAAAAAAAACGAAGAGTCACTGCAAGCTGCAATATGTTGTCAAAAAACAAAGTGTAAGAAAATCCCTCCGCTAAAGGAAAACCGTTTTGACTACCGGGGGATAAAAACACAGTCACAGTTGATTTAGGGCACTATTCAATCAAATACACAGCGAGGAAAACAACGTTCCCTGCCTTGACGTCTGTATAGACTTGCTACACCTTTCTACACTTTTAACATTTTATAACGAAGTTATATATTTTTTAAAAGTGCATTTTTTTTGCAGCCGTTTGTATTTTGTCTGAGTGTTTCAAGACTAACTCCTAGGCTTAAGGTGCTTATGTGTTAGAACAGTATAGTCTGGTTGACATCATGCAGTTATGTAACTGATCATTGTCATGTGTCTGTGGACTTGCAGTTGAGCCGCTGAAGAATGCAGAAGGGCCTAGAGAGGGCTGAAGCCTGTAGCTGAAGCCTGTAGCTGAAGCCTGTAGCTGAAGCCTGTAGCTGAAGCCTGTAGCTGAAGCCTGTAGCTGAAGCCTGTAGATGAAGCCTGTAGATGAAGCCTGTAACTGAAGCCTGTAACTGAAGCCTGTAACTGAAGCCTGTAACTGAAACCTGAATTTGAAATTTGTAGCTGAAACCTGTAGCTGAAACTTGTAGCTGAAACCTGTAACTGAAGGCTGAAGCCTGTAACTGAAGCCTGTAGCTGAAACCTGTAACTGAAACCTGTAACTGTGCCTGTGAGTTAAGACTAAGAGCTTCTACTGCTATTCGACTGCCTGGCTGGCTCAGTTTCTGCTCTTCTATTCAACAGGACTGAGACACAAATCAGGACCATTTGGACACAATTGAATTGTGAAACTAATACCTTTAAATTGTAGCTGCTCAAGTATATAGAAAGCCCAGTTTTTCCATAAGCTTTAGTTTTGTCATTCATTCATGTATTTTGATCTTGCTTCACCAGGCTATACTTAAGGGGTTCTTTAAGGGAAGTGGCCAGGCAGTGTGTGTGTGTATTCTCTAAACACAGTGTTATTGATGGGTAGATTTCATTGTGCTGTGCCAACGAGGGGGCTGGGCTAGAAGGGATTACGTTCTCCAGCCAAAACTCTTTAGAAAAAGTTTTGGAACAGGGGGTGGATTGTGGATGTGTAGCTAGCGTTCATTGTGGAAACCGAGGATAAGCTGCGAAGGCAAGTGAAAGAGTAATGCTCCATACCTGTCAAAAGGTTCAGAAAGCCTACACCTTTTTGGAAAACGTCGATTGTCCATCTCGTTCGTTCTTACAACAAACGATTCTCACTCCTTCTCCTAAAGCACGTACAGTATCTTACAACAATATTTACCACAGAGTAGATTTAACACCACATACACACCTGTAATCCCTGAACCTAATACAGTACTGACTCTAATACAGTACTGACTCTAATACAATACTGCATCTAATAGCTACACCTTCCTGCTCTGTTGTCACTAGCCAGACTGTAGCTACACCTTCCTGTTGTCACTAGCCAGACTGTAACTACACCTTCCTGTTCTGTTGTCACTAGCCAGACTGTAACTACACCTTCCTGTCCTGTTGTCACTAGCCAGACTGTAGCCACACCTTCCTGTTCTGTTGTCACTAGCCAGACTGTAGCTACACCTTCCTGTTCTGTTGTCACTAGCCAGACTGTAACTACACCTTCCTGTTCTGTTGTCACTAGCCAGACTGTAACTACACCTTCCTGTTGTCACTAGCCAGACTGTAGCTACAACTTCCTGCTCTGTTGTCACTAGCCAGACTGTAGCTACACCTTCCTGTTCTGTTGTCACTAGCCAGACTGTAGCCACACCTTCCTGTTCTGTTGTCACTAGCCAGACTGTAGCTACACCTTCCTGTTCTGTTGTCACTAGCCAGACTGTAACTACACCTTCCTGTTCTGTTGTCACTAGCCAGACTGTAACTACACCTTCCTGTTGTCACTAGCCAGACTGTAGCTACAACTTCCTGCTCTGTTGTCACTAGCCAGACTGTAGCTACACCTTCCTGTTCTGTTGTCACTAGCCAGACTGTAGCCACACCTTCCTGTTCTGTTGTCACTAGCCAGACTGTAGCTACACCTTCCTGTTCTGTTGTCACTAGCCAGACTGTAGCTACACCTTCCTGTTCTGTTGTCACTAGCCAGACTGTAACTACACCTTCCTGTTCTGTTGTCACTAGCCAGACTGTAGCTACACCTTCCTGTTCTGTTGTCACTAGCCAAACTGTAGCTACACCTTCCTGCTCTGTTGTCACTAGCCAGACTGTAGCTACACCTTCCTGCTCTGTTGTCACTAGCCAGACTGTAGCTACACCTTCCTGTTCTGTTGTCACTAGCCAGACTGTAGCTACACCTTCCTGTTCTGTTGTCACTAGCCAGACTGTAACTACACCTTCCTGTTGTCACTAGCCAGACTGTAACTACACCTTCCTGTCCTGTTGTCACTAGCCAGACTGTACCTACACCTTCCTGTTCTGTTGTCACTAGCCAGACTGTAGCTACACCTTCCTGTTGTCACTAGCCAGACTGTACCTACACCTTCCTGTTCTGTTGTCACTAGCCAGACTGTAGCTACACCTTCCTGTTGTCACTAGCCAGACTGTAACTACACCTTCCTGTTCTGTTGTCACTAGCCAGACTGTAACTACACCTTCCTGTTGTCACTAGCCAGACTGTAACTACACCTTCCTGTTCTGTTGTCACTAGCCAGACTGTAGCTACACCTTCCTGTCCTGTTGTCACTAGCCAGACTGTAGCTACACCTTCCTGTTCTGTTGTCACTAGCCAGACTGTAGCTACACCTTCCTGTTCTGTTGTCACTAGCCAGACTGTAGCTACACCTTCCTGTTGTCACTAGCCAGGCTGTAGCTACACCTTCCTGTTCTGTTGTCACTAGCCAGACTGTAGCTACACCTTCCTGTTGTCACTAGCCAGACTGTAGCTACACCTTCCTGTTGTCACTAGCCAGACTGTAGCTACACCTTCCTGTTCTGTTGTCACTAGCCAGACTGTAACTACACCTTCCTTTTCTGTTGTCACTAGCCAGACTGTAACTACACCTTCCTGTTCTGTTGTCACTAGCCAGACTGTAACTACACCTTCCTGTTGTCACTAGCCAGACTGTAGCTACACCTTCCTGTTCTGTTGTCACTAGCCAGACTGTAGCTACACCTTCCTGTTCTGTTGTCACTAGCCAGACTGTAGCTACACCTTCCTGCTCTGTTGTCACTAGCCAGACTGTAACTACACCTTCCTGTTGTCACTAGCCAGACTGTAGCTACACCTTCCTGTTCTGTTGTCACTAGCCAGACTGTAACTACACCTTCCTGTTCCGTTGTCACTAGCCAGACTGTAACTACACCTTCCTTTTCTGTTGTCACTAGCCAGACTGTAACTACACCTTCCTGTTCCGTTGTCACTAGCCAGACTGTAGCTACACCTTCCTGTTCTGTTGTCACTAGCCAGACTGTAGCTACACCTTCCTGTTGTCACTAGCCAGACTGTAGCTGCACCTTCCTGTTCTGTTGTCACTAGCCAGACTGTAACTACACCTTCCTGTTGTCACTAGCCAGACTGTAGCTACACCTTCCTGTTCTGTTGTCACTAGCCAGACTGTAGCTACACCTTCCTGTTCTGTTGTCACTAGCCAGACTGTAACTACACCTTCCTGTTGTCACTAGCCAGACTGTAACTACACCTTCCTGTTCTGTTGTCACTAGCCAGACTGTAGCTACACCTTCCTGTTGTCACTAGCCAGACTGTAACTACACCTTCCTGTTCTGTAACTACACCTTCCTGTTCTGTTGTCACTAGCCAGACTGTAACTACACCTTCCTGTTCTGTTGTCACTAGCCAGACTGTAACTACACCTTCCTGTCCTGTTGTCACTAGCCAGACTGTAACTACACCTTCCTGCTCTGTTGTCACTAACCAGACTGTAGCTACACCTTCCTGTTCTGTTGTCACTAGCCAGACTGTAGCTACACCTTCCTGTTGTCACTAGCCAGACTGTAGCTACACCTTCCTGTTCTGTTGTCACTAGCCAGACTGTAGCTACACCTTCCTGTTCTGTTGTCACTAGCCAGACTGTAACTACACCTTCCTGTTCCGTTGTCACTAGCCAGACTGTAGCTACACCTTCCTGTTCTGTTGTCACTAGCCAGACTGTAGCTACACCTTCCTGTTGTCACTAGCCAGACTGTAACTACACCTTCCTGTTCTGTTGTCACTAGCCAGACTGTAGCTACACCTTCCTGTCCTGTTGTCACTAGCCAGACTGTAGCTACACCTTCCTGTTCTGTTGTCACTAGCCAGACTGTAGCTACACCTTCCTGTTCTGTTGTCACTAGCCAGACTGTAGCTACACCTTCCTGTTCTGTTGTCACTAGCCAGACTGTAACTACACCTTCCTGTCCTGTTGTCACTAGCCAGACTGTAACTACACCTTCCTGTTCTGTTGTCACTAGCCAGACTGTAGCTACACCTTCCTGTTGTCACTAGCCAGACTGTAACTACACCTTCCTGTTCCGTTGTCACTAGCCAGACTGTAACTACACCTTCCTGTTGTCACTAGCCAGACTGTAGCTACACCTTCCTGTTCTGTTGTCACTAGCCAGACTGTAACTACACCTTCCTGTTCTGTTGTCACTAGCCAGACTGTAGCTACACCTTCCTGTTCTGTTGTCACTAGCCAGACTGTAGCTACACCTTCCTGTTCCGTTGTCACTAGCCAGACTGTAGCTACACCTTCCTGTTCTGTTGTCACTAGTCAGACTGTAGCTACACCTTCCTGTTCTGTTGTCACTAGCCAGACTGTAGCTACACCTTCCTGTTCTGTTGTCACTAGCCAGACTGTAACTACACCTTCCTGTTCTGTTGTCACTAGCCAGACTGTAACTACACCTTCCTGTTGTCACTAGCCAGACTGTAGCTACACCTTCCTGTTGTCACTAGCCAGACTGTAACTACACCTTCCTGTTCTGTTGTCACTAGCCAGACTGTAACTACACCTTCCTGTTGTCACTAGCCAGACTGTAACTACACCTTCCTGTTGTCACTAGCCAGACTGTAACTACACCTTCCTGTTGTCACTAGCCAGACTGTAGCTACACCTTCCTGTTGTCACTAGCCAGACTGTAGCTACACCTTCCTGTTCTGTTGTCACTAGCCAGACTGTAACTACAGCTTCCTGTTCTGTTGTCACTAGCCAGACTGTAACTACACCTTCCTGTTGTCACTAGCCAGACTGTAGCTACACCTTCCTGTTGTCACTAGCCAGACTGTAACTACACCTTCCTGTTCTGTTGTCACTAGCCAGACTATAGCTACACCTTCCTGTTCTGTTGTCACTAGCCAGACTGTAACTACACCTTCCTGTTCCGTTGTCACTAGCCAGACTGTAGCTACACCTTCCTGTTCTGTTGTCACTAGCCAGACTGTAGCTACACCTTCCTGTTCTGTTGTCACTAGCCAGACTGTAGCTACACCTTCCTGTTCTGTTGTCACTAGCCAGACTGTAACTACACCTTCCTGTCCTGTTGTCACTAGCCAGACTGTAGCTACACCTTCCTGTTCTGTTGTCACTAGCCAGACTGTAGCTACACCTTCCTGTTGTCACTAGCCAGACTGTAACTACACCTTCCTGTTCTGTTGTCACTAGCCAGACTGTAACTACACCTTCCTGTTCTGTTGTCACTAGCCAGACTGTAGCTTTGTTTTAGGACCTTTGGATCAGCATGAGGAGGCTTTACCAATTAGAAGCCCATGACTAGCTGTTATCAGGAGCCCTCCATCACTAATCAAACTAGTTCACAGACACCACAGCGGATGGCTAACGCGTACACAGAGGTTCAGTACTGTAAAATGAAATATGAAATGCATAACCATGGTAGCTGTAATGTGCACGCTGGGAGTCGGGAAGCAAGTACAGGGAGTGAATAATGGAATAAATAAATGAAACATGGAACAAAACAAGAGACACGAGTAGCGTACAGACATGGAAGACAGAGTCAATAACGCCTGGGGAAAGAACCAATGGGAATGACAGTTATAGGGAAGGTAATCAGGCAGATAGAACCAAAGGGAATGACAGTTATAGGGAAGGTTATCAGGTAGAAAGAACCAATGGGAATGACAGTTATAGGGAAGGTAATCAGGTAGAAAGAACCAATGGGAATGACAGTTATAGGGAAGGTAATCAGGTAGATAGAACCAATGGGAATGACAGTTATAGGGAAGGTAATCAGGCAGATAGAACCAAAGGGAATGACAGTTATAGGGAAGGTCATCAGGTAGAAAGAACCAATGGGAATGACAGTTATAGGGAAGGTAATCAGGCAGATAGAACCAAAGGGAATGACAGTTATAGGGAAGGTCATCAGGTAGAAAGAACCAATGGGAATGACAATTATAGGGAAGGTAATCAGGTAGAAAGAACCAATGGGAATGACAGTTATAGGGAAGGTAATCAGGTAGATAGAACCAATGGGAATGACAGTTATAGGGAAGGTAATCAGGCAGATAGAACCAAAGGGAATGACAGTTATAGGGAAGGTCATCAGGTAGAAAGAACCAATGGGAATGACAGTTATAGGGAAGGTAATCAGGTAGAAAGAACCAATGGGAATGACAGTTATAGGGAAGGTAATCAGGTAGAAAGAACCAATGGGAATGACAGTTATAGGGAAGGAAATCAGGCAGAAAGAACCAATGGGAATGACAGTTATAGGGAAGGTAATCAGGTAGAAAGAACCAATGGGAATGACAGTTATAGGGAAGGTAATCAGGTAGATAGAACCAAAGGGAATGACAGTTATAGGGAAGGTAATCAGGCAGATAGAACCAATGGGAATGACAGTTATAGGGAAGGTAATCAGGCAGAAAGAACCAAAGGGAATGACAGTTATAGGGAAGGTATTCAGGCAGATAGAACCAATGGGAATGACAGTTATAGGGAAGGTAATCAGGTAGAAAGAACCAATGGGAATGACAGTTATAGGGAAGGTAATCAGGCAGATAGAACCAATGGGAATGACAGTTATAGGGAAGGTAATCAGGTAGAAAGAACCAATGGGAATGACAGTTATAGGGAAGGTAATCAGGCAGATAGAACCAAAGGGAATGACAGTTATAGGGAAGGTAATCAGGCGGATAGAACCAATGGGAATGACAGTTATAGGGAAGGTAATCAGGCAGATAGAACCAATGGGAATGACAGTTATAGGGAAGGTAATCAGGTAGAAAGAACCAAAGGGAATGACAGTTATAGGGAAGGAAATCAGGCAGAAAGAACCAATGGGAATGACAGTTATATGGAAGATAATCAGGTAGAAAGAACCAATGGGAATGACAGTTATAGGGAAGGTAATCAGGCAGATAGAACCAAAGGGAATGACAGTTATAGGGAAGGTAATCAGGCAGATAGAACCAATGGGAATGACAGTTATAGGGAAGGTAATCAGGCAGAAAGAACCAATGGGAATGACAGTTATAGTGAAGGTAATCAGGTAGAAAGAACCAAAGGGAATGACAGTTATAGGGAAGGAAATCAGGCAGAAAGAACCAATGGGAATGACAGTTATATGGAAGATAATCAGGTAGAAAGAACCAATGGGAATGACAGTTATAGGGAAGGTAATCAGGCAGATAGAACCAAAGGGAATGACAGTTATAGGGAAGGTCATCAGGCAGAAAGAACCAATGGGAATGACAGTTATAGGGAAGGTAATCAGGTAGAAAGAACCAATGGGAATGACAGTTATAGGGAAGGTAATCAGGTAGATAGAACCAATGGGAATGACAGTTATAGGGAAGGTAATCAGGCAGATAGAACCAAAGGGAATGACAGTTATAGGGAAGGTCATCAGGTAGAAAGAACCAATGGGAATGAAAGTTATAGGGAAGGTCATCAGGTAGAAAGAACCAATGGGAATGACAGTTATAGGGAAGGTAATCAGGTAGAAAGAACCAATGGGAATGACAGTTATAGGGAAGGTAATCAGGTAGAAAGAACCAATGGGAATGACAGTTATAGGGAAGGTAATCAGGTAGATAGAACCAAAGGGAATGACAGTTATAGGGAAGGTAATCAGGCAGATAGAACCAATGGGAATGACAGTTATAGGGAAGGTAATCAGGCAGAAAGAACCAAAAGGAATGACAGTTATAGGGAAGGTATTCAGGCAGATAGAACCAATGGGAATGACAGTTATAGGGAAGGTAATCAGGTAGAAAGAACCAATGGGAATGACAGTTATAGGGAAGGTAATCAGGCAGAGAACCAATGGGAATGACAGTTATAGGGAAGGTAATCAGGTAGAAAGAACCAATGGGAATGACAGTTATAGGGAAGGTAATCAGGTAGATAGAACCAAAGGGAATGACAGTTATAGGGAAGGTAATCAGGCGGATAGAACCAATGGGAATGACAGTTATAGGGAAGGTAATCAGGCAGATAGAACCAAAGGGAATGACAGTTATAGGGAAGGTAATCAGGCAGATAGAACCAATGGGAATGACAGTTATAGGGAAGGTAATCAGGCAGAAAGAACCAATGGGAATGACAGTTATAGGGAAGGTAATCAGGTAGAAAGAACCAAAGGGAATGACAGTTATAGGGAAGGAAATCAGGCAGATAGAACCGAAGGGAATGACCGTTATAGGGAAGGTAATCAGGCAGAAAGAACCAATGGGAATGACAGTTATATGGAAGATAATCAGGTAGAAAGAACCAATGGGAATGACCGTTATAGGGAAGGTAATCAGGCAGAAAGAACCAATGGGAATGACAGTTATGTGGAAGATAATCAGGTAGAAAGAACCAATGGGAATGACAGTTATAGGGAAGGTAATCAGGCAGATAGAACCAATGGGAATGACAGTTATAGGGAAGGTCATCAGGCAGAAAGAACCAAAGGGAATGACAGTTTCAGTTTTATTTGAGACGACTGTACAACCATCAAGATTAATTGTCAGATCCAACAGAAGATCTCTTTGTTTCTTGGGACCTAGAACAAGCATCTCTGTTTTGTCCGAGTTTAAAAGTAGAACGTTTTCAGCCATCCACTTATGTCTGAAACACAGGCTTCTAGCGAGTGCAATTTTGGGGCTTCACCATGTTTCATTGAAATGTACAGCTGTGTGTGTCATCCGCATAGCAGTGAAAGTTAACATTATGTTTTCGAATGACATCCCCAAGAGGTAAAATATATAGTGAAAACAATAGTGGTCCTAAAACGGAACCTTGAGGAACACCGAAATGTACAGTTGATTTGTCAGAGGACAAACCATTCACAGAGACAAACTGATATCTTTCTGACAGATAAGATCTAAACCAGGACAGAACTTGTCCGTGTAGACCAATTTGGGTTTCCAGTCTCTCCAAAAGAATGTGGTGATCGATGGTGTCAAAGGCAGCACTAAGGTCTAGTAGCACGAGGACAGATGCAGAGCCTCGGTCTGACGCCATTAAAAGGTAATTTACCACCTTCACAAGTGCAGTCTCAGGGCTATGATGGGGTCTAAAACCAGACTGAAGCATTTCGTATACATTGTTTGTCTTCAGGAAGGCAATGAGTTGCTGCGCAACAGCTTTTTCAAAATATTTTGAGAGGAATGGTAGATTTGATATAGGCCGATAGTTTTTTATATTTTCTGGGTCAAGGTTTGGCTTTTTCAAGAGAGGCTTTATTACGGCCACTTTTAGTGAGTTTGGTACACATCCGGTGGATAGAGAGCCGTTTATTATGTTCAACATAGGAGGGCCGAGCACAGGAAGTAGCTCTTTCAGTAGTTTAGTTGGAATAGGGTCCAGTATGCAGCTTGAAGGTTTAGAGGCCATGATTATTTTTTATCATTGTGTCAAGAGATATAGTACTAAAACACTTGAGTGTCTCCCTTGATCCTAGGTCCTGGCAGAGTTGTGCAGACTCAGGACAACTGAGCTTTGGAGAAATACGCAGATTTAAAGAGGATTCCGTAATTTGCTTTCTAATGATCATGATCTTTTCCTTAAAGAAGTTCATGAATTTATTACTGCTGAAGTGAAAGCCATCGTCACTTGGGGAATGCTGCTTTTTAGTTAGCTTTGCAACAGTATCAAAAATACATTTTGGATTGTTCTTATTTTCCTCAATTAAGTTGGAAAAGTAGGATGATCGAGCAGCAGTGAGGGCTCTTCGATACTGCACGGTACTGTCTTTCCAAGCTAGTTGGAAGACTTCCAGTTTGGTGTGGCGCCATTTCCGTTCCAATTTTCTGGAAGCTTGCTTCAGAGCTCGGGTATTTTCTGTATACCAGGGAGCTAGTTTCTTATGACAAATGTTTTTAGTTTTTAGGGGTGCAACTGCATCAGAGTATGACTGTGACCGTGAGTAGGTCCAGAGACATGTTGGACAAAACCCACTGAGTCGATGATGGCGCCAAAAGCCTTTTGGAGTGGGTCTGTGGACTTTTCCATGTGAATATTCAAATCACCAAAAATTAGAATATTATCTGCTATGACTACAAGGTCCGATAGGAATTCACACAACCAATATACACACAACCAATATACACACAGCCAATACACACAACCAATATACACACAACCAATATGCACACAACCAATATATACACAGCCAATATACACACAACCAATATACACAACCAATACACACAGCCAATACACACAGCCAATACACACAGCCAATACACACAGCCAATACACACAGCCAATATACACACAGCCAATATACACACAGCCAATATACACACAGCCAATATACACACAACCAATATACACACAGCCAATATACACACAGCCAATATACACACAGCCAATACACACAACCAATATACACACAACCAATATACACACAACCAATACACACACAGCTGTGCAGTAATGATGTCTGTATGTGTGGCTGTGTGATGCTGCTGTGGCTTTGAGGTGCGCTCTTGTGTGTGTGTGTGTGTGTGTGTGTGTGTGTGTGTGTGTGTTTGAGGGGTGTTGCACCTTCCAGGGAGGTGGCAGGAAGTGTCAAGACTGCTGAGATCTCCTTAGTGAGATCTGACACGCCTTCGTCACAAGCAATATTTCCTTGTTTTCACAATCTCTGAAGGAATTGGCCTTTTCTTGTTTTATAAAAGCTAGGCCTGTTCAAATCAAAATATCAAATCAAGTAGACCTTACAGTGAAATGCTGACTGACCAGCCCTTAACCAACAATGCATTTAAAAATAATTACAATTAAATAGAAAAGTAACAGGTAGTTAAAGAGCAGCAGGAAAATAACAATAGCGAGGCTATATACAGGGTATTACGGTACAGAGTCAATGTGGAGGCTATATACAGGGTATTACGGTACAGAGTCAATGTGGAGGCTATAAACAGGGTATTACGGTACAGAGTCAATGTGGAGGCTATATACAGGGTATTACGGTACAGAGTAGATGTGTAGGCTATATATAGGGTATTACAGTACAGAGTCAATGTGTAGGCTATATACAGGGTATTACGGTACAGAGTCAATGTGGAAGCTATATACAGGGTATTACGGTACAGAGTCAATGTGGAGGCTATATACAGGGTATTACGGTACAATGTGTAGGCTATATACAGGGTATTACGGTACAGAGTCAATGTGGAGGCTATATACAGGGTATTACGGTACAGAGTCAATGTGGAGGCTATAAACAGGGTATTACGGTACAGAGTCAATGTGGAGGCTATATACAGGGTATTACGGTACAGAGTCAATGTGGAGGCTATATACAGGGTGTTACGGTACAGAGTCAATGTGGAGGCTATATACAGGGTGGTACGGTACAGAGTCAATGTGGAGGCTATATACAGGGTGTTACGGTACAGAGTCAATGTGGAGGCTATATACAGGGTGGTACGGTACAGAGTCAATGTGGAGGCTATATACAGGGTGTTACGGTACAGAGTCAATGTGGAGGCTATATACAGGGTGTTACGGTACAGAGTCAATGTGGAGGCTATATACAGGGTATTACGGTACAGAGTCAATGTGGAGGCTATATACAGGGGGTACCGGTACAGAGTCAATGTGGAGGCTATATACAGGGTGTTACGGTACAGAGTCAATGTGGAGGCTATATACAGGGTGTTACGGTACAGAGTCAATGTGGAGGCTATATACAGGGTGTTACGGTACAATGTTTGTTGTATTAAAGGCATGTTCATTCACCACAGAGCTTGGAAGGAAAAATAACAAAAACAGCAACATGTCATACGTCTGTTAGGTTGATTAAATTAATTGTAAGAAATACATTGTAACAAATGTAAGATGCAAACTTGATGCTCACACACACACACAATATATAGTATTTAAAGATTTAAATAAAATAACTTTGTTTGTTTACTGTGGCTCATCCAGGGACCTTGAGTGGAGTGATGTTCTGCTGGTCTTGGTTTTATAGTGCACGTGGGGCCTTTATAGTGCACGTGGGGCCTTTATAGTGCACGTGGGGCCTTTATAGTGCACGTGGGGCCTTTATAGTGCACGTGGGGCCTTTATAGTGCACGTGGGGCCTTTATAGTGCACATAGGGCCATGATCAAAGGTAGTGTCCTATGAAAGGAACAGGTTTTCCATCTGGGACATTGCCCTCGTAGATAAACCAACAGCCCAAACTGATCCACTCTACTTCCCTCTGGAGATGTCCTGTAGGACGACAGTGAACTGTCCTTAGTTAGCCGTGACGAGGTAGCTGGGAATTAAATGACCAGGAGATATATTCACCTTTTCTAAAGATAAGAGTTGGAATGATACTGTCTGAATTCCAACTGAAACCCTATTCCTTATTTAGTGCACTACTTTTGACGAGTGTCTTATAACGAATAGGTTTCCATTTAGGACATAACCTAATATATCGGCCAGTAGCGATTTCCCCCCCCATACAGAGCCCTGATTATTGTTGTTTGGCGTAGCCCTCTGTTGGCCTATATCAACAACGTGACATAGGTGTGCGTACATGGGGTGATTATAATTGTGCCCAAAACAATAACATGTGTAAGTAAATCGTTTTTTCCCCATACAGTTGTCTCCTGTAGCGTCGTGCCTAAAACCTGTCTGTGCAGTCTGCTGGCTCTGCAGGCCTTCGGTTAGCAACTCCGTTAGCAGTCTAAATTACACTGAACAACACTGAACTAGCACCTGCTGTTTGAGGTTATGGAGGCAAAGTGTTGGAGAGAGGTGTGTGTATCTGTCTCTCTCTCTCTCTGTCACCACTCTCTCTCTCTTTCTCTCTGTCTCTCTCTCCACTCTCTCCTCTCTCTCGCTCTCGCTCTCTCTCCACTCTCTCCTCCACTCTCCTCTCCACTCTCTCGCTCTCTCTCTCTCTCTCGCTCTCTCTCTCTCTCTCTGTCACCACTCTCTCTCGGTCTCTCTGTCTCTCTCTCTCCACTCTCTCCTCTCTCTCTCCACTCTCTCCTCTCTCCCTCTCTCCACTGTCTCCTCTCTCCCTCTCTCCACTCTCTCCTCTCCACTCTCTCGCTCTCTCTCTCTCTCGCTCTCTCTCTCTTTCTCTCTCTGTCTCCACTTTCTCTCTCTCCTCTCTCTCACGCTTTCTCTCTCTCTCTCTCTCGCCCTCTCTCTCGCCCTCTCTCTCACCCTCTCTCTCTCTCTCTCTCTCTCTCTCTCTCTCTCTCTCTCTCACTCTCTCACTCTCACTCTCACTCTCTCTCTCTCACACTCTCTCTCTCTTTCTCCCAATGGGCCTTTCCATAGAAAAGGACCCATGAGCACCAACATGTGAAATTCATTGGGTCATATCAAATTGGGTGTCAAATGAAAGCTAAGAGTCTATATTTTTTGGAAATAAAGGAATATATACATTTTAAACCATTTTCCATCTTACAATTGGCATTAGTAAAGGCTTTTATTTCTGTATAAACAGATGGAGATGAGGTCTTCGACAACATCTACCAGGAAAAGTCAAATGTATCAGTAGTAGAGTAGGGTAGAGTACAGTAGAGTAGGGTAGAGTACAGTAGAGTAGAGTACAGTAGAGTAGAGTAGGGTAGAGTACAGTAGAGTAGGGTAGAGTACAGTAGAGTAGGGTAGAGTACAGTAGAGTAGAGTACAGTAGAGTAGAGTAGGGTAGAGTAGGGTAGAGTACAGTAGAGTAGAGTAGGGTAGAGTACAGTAGAGGAGAGTAGAGGAGGGTAGGGTAGAGTAGAGTAGAGTAGGGTAGAGTACAGTAGAGGAGAGTAGAGGAGGGTAGGGTAGGGTAGAGGAGAGGAGAGGAGGGTAGAGGAAAGTAGAGGAGAGTAGAGGAGGGTAGGGTAGAGTAGAGGAGGGTAGGGTAGAGTAGAGTAGAGGAGGGTATGGTAGAGTTGAGTACAGTAGAGGAGAGTAGAGGAGGGTAGGGTAGAGTAGAGGAGAGTAGAGGAGGGTAGGGTAGAGTAGAGGAGAGTAGAGGAGAGTAGAGGAGGGTAGGGTAGAGGAGGGTAGGGTAGGGTAGAGTAGAGTAGAGTAGAGGAGGGTAGGGTAGGGTAGAGGAGGGTAGAGTAGAGGAGGGTAGGGTAGAGTAGAGGAGGGTAGGGTAGAGTAGAGGAGGGTAGGGTAGAGTAGAGGAGGGTAGAGGAGGGTAGGGTAGAGGAGGGTAGAGGAGGGTAGGGTAGAGTAGAGGAGAGTAGAGGAGGGTAGAGGAGAGTAGAGGAGGGTAGAGGAGAGTAGAGGAGGGTAGAGGAGAGTAGAGGAGGGTAGGGTAGAGTAGAGGAGAGTAGAGGAGGGTAGAGTAGAGGAGGGTAGGGTAGAGGAGGGTAGGGTAGAGTAGAGGAGGGTAGGGTAGAGTAGAGGAGGGTAGGGTAGGGTAGAGGAGGGTAGAGTAGAGGAGAGTAGAGGAGGGTAGGGTAGAGTAGAGGAGGGTAGGGTAGAGTAGAGGAGGGTAGGGTAGAGGGTAGGGTAGAGTAGAGTAGAGGAGGGTAGGGTAGAGTAGAGGAGGGTAGGGTAGAGTAGAGGAGGGTAGGGTAGAGTAGAGGAGGGTAGGGTAGAGGAGGGTAGGGTAGAGGAGGGTAGGGTAGAGGAGGGTAGGGTAGAGGAGAGTAGAGGAGGGTAGGGTAGGGTAGAGGAGGGTAGGGTAGAGGAGGGTAGGGTAGAGTAGAGGAGGGTAGGGTAGAGTAGAGGAGGGTAGGGTAGGGTAGAGGAGGGTAGGGTAGAGGAGGGTAGGGTAGAGGAGGGTAGGGTAGAGTAGAGGAGAGTAGAGTAGAGTACAGTAGAGTAGAGTAGAGTAGAGTAGAGTAGAGGAGAGTAGAGGAGAGTAGGGTAGAGTAGGGTAAATTACAGTAGAGTACAGTAGAGTACATTAGAGTAGAGTACATTAGAGTAGAGTACATTAGAGTAGAGTAGAGGAGAGTAGAGGAGGGTAGGGTAGAGTAGGGTAAATTACAGTAGAGTACATTAGAGTAGAGTACATTAGAGTAGAGTACATTAGAGTAGAGTACATTAGAGTAGAGTAGGGTAAATTACAGTAGAGTACAGTAGAGTAGAGTACAGTAGAGTAGAGTAGAGTACAGTAGAGTAGAGTAGAGTAGAGTAGAGTAGAGCATAGTAGAGTAGAGTACAGTATAGTACATTAGAGTAGAGTACATTAGAGTAGAGTACATTAGAGTACGTTAGAGTAGAGTACATTGGAGTAGAGTACATTGGAGTAGAGTACATTGGAGCAGAGTACATTGGAGTAGAGTGCATTGGAGTAGAGTACATTGGAGTAGAGTACATTGGAGTAGAGTACATTGGAGTAGAGTACATTGGAGTAGAGTACATTGGAGTAGAGTACATTGCAGTAGAGTACATTGCAGTACAGTATAGTACATTAGAGTATTAGAGTATAGTACATTAGAGTAGAGTACGTTAGAGTAGAGTACGTTAGAGTAGAGTACGTTAGAGTAGAGTACGTTAGAGTAGAGTACGTTAGAGTAGAGTACGTTAGAGTAGAGTACAGTATAGTACATTAGAGTATTAGAGTATAGTACATTAGAGTATTAGAGTATAGTACATTAGAGTAGAGTACGTTAGAGTATAGTACATTAGAGTAGAGTACGTTAGAGTAGAGTACGTTAGAGTAGAGTACGTTAGAGTACGTTAGAGTAGAGTACGTTAGAGTAGAGTACGTTAGAGTAGAGTACGTTAGAGTAGATTACAGTATAGTACATTAGAGTATTAGAGTATAGTACATTAGAGTATTAGAGTAGAGTACGTTAGAGTAGAGTACATTAGAGTAGAGCACAGTAGAGTAGAGCACAGTAGAGTAGAGCACAGTAGAGTAGAGCACATTAGAGTAGAGCACAGTAGAGTAGAGCACATTAGAGTAGAGCACATTAGAGTAGAGCACAGTGGAGTAGAGCACGTTGGAGTAGAGCACGTTGGAGTAGAGCACGTTGGAGTAGAGCACGTTGGAGTAGAGCACGTTGGAGTAGAGCACGTTGGAGTAGAGCACGTTGGAGTAGAGCACGTTGGAGTAGAGCACGTTGGAGTAGAGCACGTTGGAGTAGAGCACGTTGGAGTAGAGCACGTTGGAGTAGAGCACGTTGGAGTAGAGCACGTTGGAGTAGAGCACGTTGGAGTAGAGCACGTTGGAGTAGAGCACGTTGGAGTAGAGCACGTTGGAGTAGAGCACATTGGAGTAGAGCACATTGGAGTAGAGCACATTGGAGTAGAGCACATTGGAGTAGAGCACATTAGAGTAGAGCACATTAGAGTAGAGCACATTAGAGTAGAGCACATTAGAGTAGAGCACATTAGAGTAGAGCACATTGCAGTAGAGTAGAGTAGAGTGCAGTAGAGTACATCTCTGCTCTGTGTAGTCTCCACCAGGGACTGCTTTATAGTGAAGTCATCTCTCCTCAGTGTAGTCTCCACCAGGGACTGCTGTATAGTGAAGTCATCTCTGCTCAGTGTAGTCTCCACCCAGGGACTGCTGTATAGTGAAGTCATCTCTGCTCTGTGTAGTCTCCACCCAGGGACTGCTGTATAGTAAAGTCATATCTGCTCAGTGTAGTCTCCACCCAGGGACTGCTGTATAGTGAAGTCTTCTCTGCTCAGTGTAGTCTCCACCCAGGGACTGCTGTATAGTGAAGTCATATCTGCTCAGTGTAGTCTCCACCCAGGGACTGCTGTATAGTGAAGTCATATCTGCTCTGTGGAGTCTCCACCAGGGACTGCTGTATAGTGAAGTCATATCTCCTCAGTGTAGTCTCCACCCAGGGACTGCTGTATAGTGAAGTCTTCTCTCCTCAGTGTAGTCTCCACCAGGGACTGCTGTATAGTGAAGTCATCTCTGCTCAGTGGAGTCTCCACCCAGGGACTGCTGTATAGTGAAGTCATCTCTGCTCTGTGGAGTCTCCACCAGGGACTGCTGTATAGTGAAGTCTTCTCTGCTCAGTGTAGTCTCCACCAGGGACTGCTGAAGTCATCTCTGCTCAGTGTAGTCTCCACCAGGGACTGCTGTATAGTGAAGTCTTCTCTGCTCAGTGTAGTCTCCACCAGGGACTGCTGTATAGTGAAGTCTTCTCTGCTCTGTGGAGTCTCCGCCAGGGACTGCTGTATAGTGAAGTCTTCTCTGCTCAGTGTAGTCTCCACCAGGGACTGCTGAAGTCATCTCTGCTCAGTGTAGTCTCCACCCAGGGACTGCTGTATAGTGAAGTCATATCTGCTCAGTGTAGTCTCCACCAGGGACTGCTGTATAGTGAAGCCATATCTGCTCAGTGTAGTCTCCACCAGGGACTGCTGTATAGTGAAGTCATATCTGCTTAGTGTAGTCTCCACCAGGGACTGCTGTATAGTGGTCTTCTCTGCTCAGTGTAGTCTCCACCAGGGACTGCTGTATAGTGGTCTTCTCTGCTCAGTGTAGTCTCCACCAGGGACTGCTGTATAGTGAAGTCATCTCTGCTCAGTGTAGTCTCCACCCAGGGACTGCTGTATAGTGAAGTCTTCTCTGCTCAGTGTAGTCTCCACCAGGGACTGCTGTATAGTGAAGTCATATCTGCTCAGTGTAGTCTCCACCAGGGACTGCTGTATAGTGGTCTTCTCTGCTCAGTGTAGTCTCCACCAGGGACTGCTGTATAGTGGTCTTCTCTGCTCAGTGTAGTCTCCACCAGGGACTGCTGTATAGTGAAGTCATCTCTGCTCAGTGTAGTCTCCACCCAGGGACTGCTGTATAGTGAAGTCTTCTCTGCTCAGTGTAGTCTCCACCAGGGACTGCTGTATAGTGAAGTCATCTCTGCTCAGTGTAGTCTCCACCAGGGACTGCTGTATAGTGGTCATCTCTGCTCAGTGTAGTCTCCACCAGGGACTGCTGTATAGTGAAGTCATCTCTGCTCTGTGGAGTCTCCACCCAGGGACTGCTGTATAGTGAAGTCATCTCTGCTCTGTGTAGTCTCCACCCAGGGACTGCTGTATAGTGAAGTCATATCTGCTCAGTGTAGTCTCCACCCAGGGACTGCTGTATAGTGAAGTCATATCTGCTTAGTGTAGTCTCCACCAGGGACTGCTGTATAGTGAAGTCATATCTGCTTAGTGGAGTCTCCACCAGGGACTGCTGTATAGTGAAGTCATCTCTCCTCTGTGGAGTCTCCACCAGGGACTGCTGTATAGTGAAGTCATCTCTCCTCTGTGGAGTCTCCACCAGGGACTGCTGTATAGTGAAGTCATCTCTGCTCAGTGTAGTCTCCACCCAGGGACTGCTGTATAGTGAAGTCATCTCTCCTCAATGTAGTCTCCACCCAGGGACTGCTGTATAGTGAAGTCATCTCTGCTCTGTGGAGTCTCCACCCAGGGACTGCTGTATAGTGAAGTCATCTCTGCTCAGTGTAGTCTCCACCCAGGGACTGCTGTATAGTGAAGTCATCTCTGCTCAGTGTAGTCTCCACCAGGGACTGCTGTATAGTGAAGTCATATCTGCTCAGTGTAGTCTCCACCAGGGACTGCTGTATAGTGAAGTCTTCTCTGCTCTGTGTAGTCTCCACCCAGGGACTGCTGTATAGTGAAGTCATCTCTGCTCTGTGGAGTCTCCACCCAGGGACTGATGCTCCTAAATAAAGATTACAGGTTGTACAGGAAAATGGTCGCCCTGTACAGTACAATATATTGTACTCTACTGTACTGAACTATACTCTACTTTACTGTACTGTACTGCACTCTACTGTACTGGACTGCACTATACTCTACTGTACTCCACTGTACTGAACTATACTCTAATTTACTGTACTGTACTGTACTGTACTGTACTGAACTATACTCCAATTAACTGTACTGTACTCTACTCTACTCTACTGTACTGAACTATACTCTAATTTACTGTACTGTGCTCTACTGTACTGGACTATACTCTACTTTACTGTACTGTACTGTAAGGCATAATGACATCACAATACCCCACAATGACATCACAATACCCAATAATGACATCACAATACCCCACAATGACATCACAATTCCCCATAATGACAAAGCAAATACAGTATTATTATTATTATTTTCTCAAGGTGCCGTGTCATAACTGACACACTATTCTTTCTTCAGACATCTTAGAACCTTTTTTTCTGAGCAGTTTTTTTTTAACCGTAATTCCGCGTTTCCATCTGCACAGTTCTTCCACTAAATAGAGTTGAATGGTTTGTTAAACTTTAAAATCAATGTTTTTTGTTTGGCATACATTTTAAAGTCAAAGCTTAATTCTATAATCGTGGAATACGTCTCTCTCTCTCTCTCTCTCTCTCTCTCTTTCTCTGTCTCTGTCTCTGTCTCTGTCTCTGTCTCTGTCTCTGTCTCTGTCTCTGTCTCTGTCTCTGTCTCTTTCTCTGTCTCTGTCTCTGTCTCTGTCTCTCTCTCTGTCTCTCTCTGTGTCTTTCTCTCTGTGTGGTGTGTTTGTGTCTGTGTGTCTGTCAGAGAGAGAGAGAGAGAGTGTGTGTGTACTGGAACTCTACTGTCTAACTCTACCGTTATGAAGACTCCTCTCCCATCTTAACACAGCCAGGGCCTGATTGAGTCTGACACCGACTGAGATGGTGAGAGACAACAGGTTTTATTATCAACACTGGCTGCATCCCAAATGGCATCATATTCACTACATTCAGCCTTATGGGCCCTGGTCTAAAGTAGTGCACTATATAGGGAATAGGGTTCTGGTCTAAAGTAGTGTACTATATAGGGAATAGGGCTCCATAGGGCTCTGGTCTAAAGTAGTGTACTATATAGGGAATAGGGTTCTGGTCTAAAGTAGTGTACTATATAGGGAATAGGGCTCCATAGGGCTCTGGTCTAAAGTAGTGTACTATATAGGGAATAGGGCTCCATTTAAGATGCAGACACTGATTGCAGAGACCGTTAGACATCCTGCAGTGTGTTTTCATTACGCTGCTTTCTGTGCCGCTGGAACTGAGAATGATTCCTGGAAAGACGTTAGTTCGGTTTTGCTGTTGGTTTTGCTAAGCATGCTGGGGAGTGGACGAGTTCTTCATACAGTTATCCCTCTGTGGTCATTTAGTTCCATATTAACTAAGTCAATAGTTATATTAACTAAGTCAATGAGATCTTTTGACAGTAGTTATATTAACTAAGCCAATGAGATCGTTTGACAGTAGTTATATTAACTAAGTCAATGAGATCTTTTGACAGTAGTTATATTAACTAAGTCAATGAGATCTTTTGACAGTAGTTATATTAACTAAGTCAATAGTTATATTAACTAAGTCAATGAGATATTTTTGACAGTAGTTATATTAACTAAGTCAATAGTTATATTAACTAAGTCAATGAGTTCTTTTGACAGTAGTTATATTAACTAAGTCAATAGTTATATTAACTAAGTCAATGAGATCTTTTGACTGAGTGCTTCTACACCTGCATTCTAGCTGTTTGGGGTTTTAGGCTGGGTTTCTGTACAGCACTTCGAGATATTAGCTGATGTACGAAGGGCTATATAAAATAAACTTGATTGATTGATTTTGACAGTAGTTATATTAACTAAGTCAATGAGATCTTTTGACAGTAGTTATATTAACTAAGTCAATGAGTTACTACAACACAAAACTCTTGTTATCGTTCTTGCACGTCTTCCAATTCCTAAAAAGTGGGGCGGTGACAAAGTGGGGCGGTGACAAAGTGGGGTGGTGACAGAGTGGGGCGGTGACAAAGTGGGGCAGAGACAGCTCACAGCTGTTCAGGGATCAGTTAGTTATTGGTTGTTGTGAGTGGGGCGGTGACAGAGTGGGGCGGTGACAGAGTGGGGCGGTGACAGAGTGGGGCGGTGACAGAGTGGGGCGGTGACAGCTCACAGCTGTTCAGGGATCAGTTAGTTATTGGTTGTTGTGAGTGGGGCGGTGACAGAGTGGGGCGGTGACAGAGTGGGGCGGTGACAGAGTGGGGCGGTGACAGAGTGGGGCGGTGACAGCTCACAGCTGTTCAGGGAACAGTTAGTTATTGGTTGTTGTGAGTGGGGCGGAGACAGAGTGGGGCGGAGACAGAGTGGGGCGGAGACAGAGTGGGGCGGAGACAGAGTGGGGCGGAGACAGAGTGGGGCGGAGACAGAGTGGGGCGGAGACAGAGTGGGGCGGAGACAGAGTGGGGCGGAGACAGAGTGGGGCGGAGACAGAGTGGGGCGGAGACAGAGTGGGGCGGTGACAGAGTGGGGCGGTGACAGAGTGGGGCGGTGACAGCTCACAGCTGTTCAGGGAACAGTTAGTTATTGGTTGTTGTGAGTGGGGCGGAGACAGAGTGGGGCGGAGACAGAGTGGGGCGGAGACAGAGTGGGGCGGAGACAGAGTGGGGCGGAGACAGAGTGGGGCGGAGACAGAGTGGGGCGGAGACAGAGTGGGGCGGAGACAGAGTGGGGCGGTGACAGAGTGGGGCGGTGACAGCTCACAGCTGTTCAGGGAACTGTTAGTTATTGGTTGTTGTGAGTGGGGCGGTGACAGAGTGGGGCGGTGACAGAGTGGGGCGGTGACAGAGTGGGGCGGTGACAGCTCACAGCTGTTCAGGGATCAGTTATTTATTGGTTGTGAGTGGGGCGGTGACAGAGTGGGGCGGAGACAGAGTGGGGCGGAGACAAAGTGGGGCGGTGACAGCTCACAGCTGTTCAGGGATCAGTTAGTTATTGGTTGTTGTGAGTGGGGCGGAGACAGAGTGGGGCGGAGACAGAGTGGGGCGGAGACAGAGTGGGGCGGAGACAGAGTGGGGCGGAGACAAAGTGGGGCGGTGACAGCTCACAGCTGTTCAGGGATCAGTTAGTTATTGGTTGTTGTGAGTGGGGCGGTGACAGAGTGGGGCGGTGACAGAGTGGGGCGGTGACCGAGTGGGGCGGTGACCGAGTGGGGCGGTGACAGCTCACAGCTGTTCAGGGAACAGTTAGTTATTGGTTGTTGTGAGTGGGGCGGTGACAGAGTGGGGCGGTGACAGAGTGGGGCGGAGACAAAGTGGGGCGGTGACAGCTCACAGCTGTTCAGGGATCAGACAGTTATTGGTTGTTGTGAGTGGGGTGTCGTCTGGGTCCACAGACTCAGAGCTGTGTGGGGAAAGTAGACTCACAGGTTAGAACCACACGGGGGGGGGGGGTTATGTTATGTTATGTATTTACGGCTGTCTGTCTGTCACTCAAGAACCTCCTGAGATTCACATGAGATGAACTTACCCCTGAGACTATAGAACTTGAAGAATCAAGGAGCAAATATCACACACACACACACACACACACACACACACACACACACACACACACACACACACACACACACACACACACACACACACACACACACACACACACACACACACACACACACACACACACACACACACACAATCAGAGAGTTATACTGCAGTTATACAAGCCGTCCAATTCCTTTTGATATATCCCGTGCCGATACAGGGTGTCGCTCTGAATCACACTGTTCCTATTTACACTTTCCATTTCAGACAGAAAAGTTGTGTCACTGGAGAGACAAGTCAACTGCTAGTAAATGACAAAATAAAGCAAAAATAGTCTTAACAAGTTAACTTTTGAAATTATAGATTTTGGATTGCTAAATAATAAATATAAGTCTTAAATTATTTGGGTAATATTGAAATAGCTCGTGAGAAATAAATGTGCGCGTGAGCTGTTTTACTGACGGCAATTAGAGGTTCCTGTTTTTACTGACTGCAATTAGAGGTTCCTGTTTTTACTGACTGCAATTATAGGTTCCTGTTTTTACTGACTGCAATTAGAGGTTCCTGTTTTTACTGACTGCAATTAGAGGTTCCTGTTTTTACTGACTGCAATTATAGGTTCCTGTTTTTACTGACTGCAATTATAGGTTCCTGTTTTTACTGACTGCAATTATAGGTTCCTGTTTTTACTGACGGCAATTAGAGGTTCCTGTTTTTACTGACTGCAATTAGAGGTTCCTGTTTTTACTGACTGCAATTAGAGGTTCCTTCATTTATTCTAAAAGGAGAAATAAAATAAATAATCATTCTACGGCCCAAATGGCACCCTATCTCTTATATAGTGCACTACTGTTGACCTGGACCCTGGTCAAAACTAGTGCACTACTGTTGACCTGGACCCTGGTCAAAACTAGCAGACTCTGCCTGCCTTGGCCTGCTCAATGAGGTGGCGTAGTGGAGCCTGCTCAATGAGGTGGCGTAGTGGAGCCTGCTCAGTGAGGGGGCGTAGTGGAGCCTGCTCAGTGAGGTGGCGTAGTGGAGCCTGCTCAATGAGGTGGCGTAGTGGAGCCTGCTCAATGAGGGGGCGTAGTGGAGCCTGCTCAATGAGGGGGCGTAGTGGAGCCTGCTCAGTGAGGGGGCGTAGTGGAGCCTGCTCAATGAGGGGGGCGTAGTGGAGCCTGCTCAGTGAGGGGGCGTAGTGGAATCTCTCATTTATAGTAGTCACAGTGGTTAATCTAATGTGTAGTAGTCACAGTGGTTAATCTAATGTGTAGTAGTCACAGTGGTTATTCTAATGTGTAGTAGACACGGTGGTTAATCTAATGTGTAGTAGTCACAGTGGTTATTCTAATGTGTAGTAGTCACAGTGGTTAATCTAATGTGTAGTAGACACGGTGGTTAATCTAATGTGTAGTAGACACGGTGGTTAATCTAATGTGTAGTAGACACGGTGGTTATTCTAATGTGTAGTAGTCACAGTGGTTATTCTAATGTGTAGTAGTCACAGTGGTTAATCTAATGTGTAGTAGTCACAGTGGTTAATCTAATGTGTAGTAGACACGGTGGTTAATCTAATGTGTAGTAGTCACAGTGGTTATTCTAATGTGTAGTAGTCACAGTGGTTAATCTAATGTGTAGTAGTCACAGTGGTTATTCTAATGTGTAATAGTCACAGTGGTTAATCTAATGTGTAGTAGTCACGGTGGTTATTCTAATGTGTAGTAGTCACAGTGGTTAATCTAATGTGTAGTAGTCACGGTGGTTAATCTAATGTGTAGTAGTCACAGTGGTTAATCTAATGTGTAGTAGTCACAGTGGTTAATCTAATGTGTAGTAGACACGGTGGTTAATCTAATGTGTAGTAGACACGGTGGTTAATCTAATGTGTAGTAGACACGGTGGTTAATCTAATGTGTAGTAGACACGGTGGTTAATCTAACGTGTAGTAGTCACAGTGGTTAATCTAATGTGTAGTAGACACGGTGGTTAATCTAATGTGTAGTAGTCACAGTGGTTAATCTAATGTGTAGTAGACACGGTGGTTAATCTAACGTGTAGTAGTCACAGTGGTTAATCTAATGTGTAGTAGTCACAGTGGTTAATCTAATGTGTAGTAGACACGGTGGTTAATCTAATGTGTAGTAGACTGTGGGATTACACTCATTATGAACGCAGGCTTTCCTTCCACCACTGTCTGCGTGATTATTATGTGTGTGGCATGGCCTCCCGAGTGGCGCAGTGGTCTAAGACACTGCATCGCAGTGCTAGCTGTGCCACTAGAGATCCTGGTTGGAGTCCCAAGTCCGTACGGAAATTGCAGCGATAAAAGAAGACTGTAACTACCAATTGTATATCACGGAAATTGTGGAGAAAAAAAACGTAGGTTTAAACTCAGGTTTAACAACTGTACAACACCGTTTTTCTGCACAAATTATCAGTTGTTTCATGACTATTGTGACAAAATGTTTCGTACGTATATGTTTGTTCAACTTGTGTACAAGGGCCTCTGAAATGCATGGCTCTCTATCTGTCAAATGAATCCCACCACAGAGAACGGTCACAGTGTGAACTGATAAAATGAGAGGAAGCATTCTCCTGTTTTCATTTGACTAACCGTATGCCCTGCTGTCTGTTACGACTGCTGTGGCAAAGAGAGACAAAACAATAGTTTGCCGTTTAAGACCTCGTGAATGAAGTGACAGTTCAAAGTGTTATCTGTTATCTTTGATCATTAGAGGATGAAACAATATAAACGTACAGTAGGCAAATCCAGATATCTACTGTCTGTTTGGTAGATCGATCAATCAATCAATCAAATGTATTGATAAAGCCCTTCTTACATCAGCCGATGTCACAAAGTGCTGTACAGAAACCCAGCCTAAAACCCCCAACAGCAAGCAATGCAGGTGTAGAAGCACGGTGGCTAGGAAAAACTCCCTAGAAAGGCCAGAACCTAAGAAGAAACCTAGAGAGGAACCAGGCTATGAGGGGTGGCCAGTCCTCTTCTGGCTGTGCCGGGTGGAGATTATAACAGAACTATGCCAAGATGTTCAAATGTTCATAAATGACCAGCAGGGTCAGATAATAATAATCACAGTGGTTGTAGAGGGTGCAACAGGTCAGCACCTCAGGAGTAAATGTCAGTTGGCTTTTCATAGCCGAGCATTCAGAGTTAGAGACAGCAGGTGTGGTAGAGCAAGAGAGTTGAAAACAGCAGGTCCGGGACAGGTAGCACGTCCGGTGAACAGGTCAGCGTTCCATAGCCGCAGGCAGAACAGTTGAAACTGGAGCAGCAGCATGACCAGGTGGACTGGGGACAGCAAGGAGTCATCAGGCAGGTTGTCCTAAGGCATGGTTCTAGGGCTCAGGTCCTCCGAGAGAAGAGAAAGAGAGAAAGAATTAGAGGGAGCATACTTAAATTCACACAGGACACTGGATAAGACAGGAGAAATACTCCAGATATAACAGACTGACCCTAGCCCCACGACACATAAACTACTGCAGCATAAATACTGGAGGCTGAGACAGGAGGGATCACTACTGTCTGTTGGTAGATAGATAGCTACTATCTGTTGGTAGATAGATAACTACTGTCTGTTGGTAGATAGATAACTACTGTCTGTTGGTAGATAGATAACTACTGTCTGTTGGTAGATAGATAGATAACTACTGTCTGTTGGTAGATAGATAACTACTGTCTGTTGGTAGATAGATAACTACTGTCTGTTGGTAGATAGATAACTACTGTCTGTTGGTAGATGGATAACTACTGTCTGTTGGTAGATAGATAGATAACTACTGTCTGTTGGTAGATAGATAACTACTGTCTGTTGGTAGATAGATAACTACTGTCTGTTGGTAGATAGATAACTACTGTCTGTTGGTAGATGGATAACTACTGTCTGTTGGTAGATAGATAACTACTGTCTGTTGGTAGATAGGTAACCACTGTCTGTTGGTAGATAGGTA
This sequence comes from Salvelinus fontinalis, assembly GCF_029448725.1. Lineage (NCBI taxonomy): Eukaryota > Metazoa > Chordata > Actinopteri > Salmoniformes > Salmonidae > Salvelinus > Salvelinus fontinalis. The sequence goes on from NC_074676.1 coordinate 56,522,719, forward strand.
GATAACTACTGTCTGTTGGTAGATAGGTAGATACTGTCTGTTGGTAGATAGATAGATAGATAACTACTGTCTATTGGTAGATAGATAACTACTGTCTATTGGTAGATAGATAACTACTGTCTATTGGTAGATAGATAACTACTGTCTATTGGTAGATAGATAGATAACTACTGTCTGTTGGTAGATAGATAGATACTGTCTGTTGGTAGATAGATAGATAACTACTGTCTATTGGTAGATAGATAACTACTGTCTATTGGTAGATAGATAACTACTGTCTATTGGTAGATAGATAACTACTGTCTGTTGGTAGATAGATAGATAACTACTGTCTGTTGGTAGATAGATAGATACTGTCTGTTGGTAGATAGATAACTACTGTCTGTTGGTAGATAGATAACTACTGTCTGTTGGTAGATAGGTAACTACTGTCTGTTGGTAGATAGATAGATAACTACTGTCTATTGGTAGATAGATAACTACTGTCTATTGGTAGATAGATAACTACTGTCTGTTGGTAGATAGATAGATAACTACTGTCTGTTGGTAGATAGATAACTACTGTCTATTGGTAGATAGATAACTACTGTCTGTTGGTAGATAGATAACTACTGTCTGTTGGTAGATAGATAGATAACTACTGTCTGTTGGTAGATAGATAGGTAGATACTGTCTGTTGGTAGATAGATAGATAACTACTGTCTGTTGGTAGATAGATAACTACTGTCTGTTGGTAGATAGATAGATAACTACTGTCTGTTGGTAGATAGGTAGATAGCTACTGTCTGTTGGTAGATGGATAACTACTGTCTGTTGGTAGATAGATAACTACTGTCTGTTGGTAGATAGGTAGATACTGTCTGTTGGTAGATAGATAGATAACTACTGTCTGTTGGTAGATAGATAACTACTGTCTGTTGGTAGATAGGTAACTACTGTCTGTTGGTAGATAGATAACTACTGTCTGTTGGTAGATAGATAACTACTGTCTGTTGGTAGATGGATAACTACTGTCTGTTGGTAGATAGATAACTACTGTCTGTTGGTAGATAGATAACTACTGTCTGTTGGTAGATAGGTAACTACTGTCTGTTGGTAGATAGATAGATAACTACTGTCTGTTGGTAGATAGATAGATAACTACTGTCTGTTGGTAGATAGATAACTACTGTCTGTTGGTAGATAGGTAACTACTGTCTGTTGGTAGATAGATAGATAACTACTGTCTGTTGGTAGATAGGTAACTACTGTCTGTTGGTAGATAGATAGGTAGATACTGTCTGTTGGTAGATAGATAGATAACTACTGTCTGTTGGTAGATAGATAACTACTGTCTGTTGGTAGATAGATAACTACTGTCTGTTGGTAGATAGATAGATAACTACTGTCTGTTGGTAGATAGGTAGATACTGTCTGTTGGTAGATAGATAGATACTGTCTGTTGGTAGATAGATAGATAACTACTGTCTGTTGGTAGATAGATAACTACTGTCTGTTGGTAGATAGGTAGATACTGTCTGTTGGTAGATAGATAGATAACTACTGTCTGTTGGTAGATAGATAACTATCTATCAACAGACAGTTAGAGAGGATAGAGGGGAGCGGATTAGAGAGGGGAGCGGGTTAGAGAGGAGAGAGGGGAGCGGGTTAGAGAGCGGGCCCTGGTCTTGGTAAAGTCGCATTAGCTCGTTTAGCTATTCAACTAGCTGTCTAAAGCCGAGCGGGGTTAGGGCTGGGAGGAGAAGAGCGGGACAGGACCCGCTGCAGATGGGAACCTTTAATTATTAAAGCTGTGTTATCCGCGTGGCTGAGCGCTCACACGTTGCGTCACGTAGCATATGAGTGCGATTTCAACCCCCCTCTCTCTCTTTTCCTCTCTTTTCCTCTCCTCTCCTCTCCTCTCCTCTCCTCTCCTCTCCTCTCCTCTCCTCTCCTCTCCTCTCCACTCCTCTCTTCTCCTCTCCACTCCTCTCCTCTCCTCTCTTCTCCTCTCCTCTTCCACCTACCCACTCCTCGACCCTCTATCCACTACTGACAAACCAGCCAGCAGCCAAAGTACACTATGACAAACTTCTATCTCTACTCTCTCTGAGTTAAGTGTTGTTTTGATTGCTGCTTGGTGGGGCGGGAGGTAGGGAGGGGAGGAAGCGATGACCGGTTGATTTTAAGTGCACTCTGCTCCCGGTCTGAGTCCCTCGAGGTGTTTATCTAACCCATGTAACACTGAGGTCGGTCTGAGTCCCTTTAGGTGTTTATCTAACATGTAACACTGAGGTGGGGCTGAATCCCTCTAGGTGTTTATCTAACATGTAACACTGAGGTGGGGCTGAGTCCCTCTAGGTGTTTATCTAACATGTAACACTGAGGTGGGGCTGAGTCCCTCTAGGTGTTTATCTAACCCATGTAACACTGAGGTGGGGCTGAGTCCCTCTAGGTGTTTATCTAACCCATGTAACACTGAGGTCGGGCTGAGTCCCTCTAGGTGTTTATCTAACATGTAACACTGAGGTCGGGCTGAGTCCCTCTAGGTGTTTATCTAACATGTAACACTGAGGTCGGGCTGAGTCCCTCTAGGTGTTTATCTAACCCATGTAACACTGAGGTCGGGCTGAGTCCCTCTAGGTGTTTATCTAACCCATGTAACACCGAGGTCGGGCTGAGTCCCTCTAGGTGTTTATCTAACATGTAACACTGAGGTCGGGCTGGGTCCCTCTAGGTGTTTATCTAACATGTAACACTGAGGTCGGGCTGAGTCCCTCTAGGTGTTTATCTAACCCATGTAACACTGAGGTCGGGCTGAGTCCCTCTAGGTGTTTATCTAACCCATTTAACACTGAGGTCAGGCTGAGTCCCTCTAGGTGTTTATCTAACCCATGTAACACTGAGGTCGGGCTGAGTCCCTCTAGGTGTTTATCTAACATGTAACACTGAGGTCGGGCTGAGTCCCTCTAGGTGTTTATCTAACATGTTACACTTGGCCCATTCCTCCATACAGATCTCCTCTAGAGCAGTGATGTTTTGGGGCTGTTGCTGGGCAACACGGACTTTCAACTCCCTCCAAAGATTTTCTATGGGGTTGAGATCTGGAGACTGGCTAGGCCACTCCAGGACCTTGAAATGCTTCTTACGAAGCCACTCCTTCGTTGCCCGGGCGGTGTGTTTGGGATCATTGTCATGCTGAAAGGCCCAGCCACGTTTCATCTTCAATGCCCTTGCTGATGGAAGGAGGTTTTCACTCAAAATCTCACGACACATGGGCCCATTCATTCTGTCCTTTACACGGATCAGTCGTCCTGGTTCCTTTGCAGAAAAACAGCCCCAAAGCATGATGTTTCCACCCCCATGCTTCACAGTAGGTATGGTGTTCTTTGGATGCAACTCAGCATTCTTTGTCCTCCAAACACGACGAGTTGAGTTTTTACCAAAAAAGTTATATTTTGGTTTCATTTGACCATATGACATTCTCCCAATCTTCTTCTGGATCATCTAAAGGCTCTCTAGCAAACTTCAGACGGGCCTGGACATGTACTGGCTTAAGCAGGGGGACACGTCTCGCACTGCAGGATTTGAGTCCCTGGCGGTGTAGTGTGTTACTGATGGTAGGCTTTGTTACTTTGGTCCCAGCTCTCTGCAGGTCATTCACTAGGTCGGAATATAGAATATAGTTGGTAAAACCACATTTTAATTTCTCACCTAATCTATCTATCGCTCGCTGAAGTTGATGTAGTGGGGTCACCATGGTGTAGGGCCTGGGCCAATTCACAACCGTATACAAGTAAAGTGCCACAATGTCACGTTAGACAATAGATTACAACTTTATATAACCAGGTGCTGCTTGGAACATTTTCCCGTTCGACACTTCAGTAAGATGTGTTTTGTTCACACTCTTCAGGTTCTCTTTATTTTAATACGTCTCATATTATAGCGTTGAGAGCAGCGGGGAATGAATTAGACCGTTTTGCATTAGAAGGACAGGTGGGTGTGAAACTGGTACGTTGTTGAAACAAACGTAGCGAGAGAGCGCTGTTGAAAGAGGAATGGAGGAATATCAACGCAGCGGCGGGCGGGCGGGCGGAGCAGGAGGATTTGAGCAGATATTAGAAAGATGAAAAGGTGCGTGGGACTTTCTCTGCTGCTGCTCTCTCTCTCTCTCTCTCTCTGTCTCTCTCTCTCTCTCTCTCTCTCTCTCTCTCTCTCTCTGTCTCTCTCTGTCTCTCTCTCTCTCTCTGTCTCTCTCTGTCTCTCTCTGTCTCTCTCTCTCTCTCTCTCTCTGCCTCCCCCTGCCTCCGCAGGGAGAATCTAACAGATGCGGGATGATAAACAACAACATCAACAAAAAGAACAAGGAAAAAAACACATGACATAAAAATAGTTCATATATTTCAGTGTTTCAGAATGGGATGGTGATATATTTCAGAATGGGATGGTGATATATTTCAGAATGGGATGGTGATATATTTCAGTGTTCCAGAATGGGATGGTGATATATTTCAGAATGGGATGGTGATATATTTCAGTGTTCCAGAATGGGATGGTGATATATTTCAGAATGGGATGGTGATATATTTCAGTGTTCCAGAATGGGATGGTGATATATTTCAGAATGGGATGGTGATATATTTCAGAATGGGATGGTGATATATTTCAGAATGGGATGGTGATATATTTCAGTGTTCCAGAATGGGATGGTGATATATTTCAGAATGGGATGGTGATATATTTCAGTGTTTCAGAATGGGATGGTGATATATTTCAGAATGGGATGGTGATATATTTCAGAATGGGATGGTGATATATTTCAGTGTTCCAGAATGGGATGGTGATATATTTCAGAATGGGATGGTGATATATTTCAGAATGGGATGGTGATATATTTCAGAATGGGATGGTGATATATTTCAGAATGGGATGGTGATATATTTCAGTGTTCCAGAATGGGATGGTGATATATTTCAGAATGGGATGGTGATATATTTCAGAATGGGATGGTGATATATTTCAGTGTTTCAGAATGGGATGGTGATATATTTCAGAATGGGATGGTGATATATTTCAGAATGGGATGGTGATATATTTCAGAATGGGATGGTGATATATTTCAGTGTTCCAGAATGGGATGGTGATATATTTCAGAATGGGATGGTGATATATTTCAGTGTTCCAGAATGGGATGGTGATATATTTCAGAATGGGATGGTGATATATTTCAGTGTTTCAGAATGGGATGGTGATATATTTCAGTGTTTCAGAATGGGATGGTGATATATTTCAGAATGGGATGGTGATATATTTCAGTGTTTCAGAATGGGATGGTGATATATTTCAAAATGGGATGGTGATATATTTCAGTGTTTCAGAATGGGATGGTGATATATTTCAGTGTTTCAGAATGGGATGGTGATATATTTCAGAATGGGATGGTGATATATTTCAGTGTTTCAGAATGGGATGGTGATATATTTCAGTGTTTCAGAATGGGATGGTGATATATTTCAGTGTTTCAGAATGGGATGGTGATATATTTCAGAATGGGATGGTGATATATTTCAGTGTTTCAGAATGGGATGGTGATATATTTCAGTGTTCCAGAATGGGATGGTGATATATTTCAGAATGGGATGGTGATATATTTCAGTGTTTCAGAATGGGATGGTGATATATTTCAGTGTTTCAGAATGGGATGGTGATATATTTCAGAATGGGATGGTGATATATTTCAGTGTTTCAGAATGGGATGGTGATATATTTCAGTGTTTCAGAATGGGATGGTGATATATTTCAGTGTTTCAGAATGGGATGGTGATATATTTCAGTGTTTCAGAATGGGATGGTGATATATTTCAGTGTTTCAGAATGGGATGGTGATATATTTCAGAATGGGATGGTGATATATTTCAGAATGGGATGGTGATATATTTCAGAATGGGATGGTGATATATTTCAGAATGGGATGGTGATATATTCCAGAATGGGATGGTGATATATTTCAGTGTTTCAGAATGGGATGGTGATATATTTCAGAATGGGATGGTGATATATTTCAGTGTTCCAGAATGGGATGGTGATATATTTCAGAATGGGATGGTGATATATTTCAGAATGGGATGGTGATATATTTCAGTGTTTCAGAATGGGATGGTGATATATTTCAGTGTTCCAGAATGGGATGGTGATATATTTCAGAATGGGATGGTGATATATTTCAGTGTTTCAGAATGGGATGGTGATATATTTCAGTGTTCCAGAATGGGATGGTGATATATTTCAGAATGGGATGGTGATATATTTCAGTGTTCCAGAATGGGATGGTGATATATTTCAGAATGGGATGGTGATATATTTCAGTGTTTCAGAATGGGATGGTGATATATTTCAGTGTTTCAGAATGGGATGGTGATATATTTCAGAATGGGATGGTGATATATTTCAGAATGGGATGGTGATATATTTCAGTGTTTCATCATCTCTGTATTCATCATCTCTGTATTCATCATCTCTGTTATCATCATCTCTGTATTCATCATCTCTGTATTCATCATCTCTGTATTCATCATCTCTGTATTCATCATCTCTGTATTCATCATCTCTGTATTCATCATCTCTGTATTCATCATCTCTGTATTCATCATCTCTGTATTCATCATCTCTGTATTCATCATCTCTGTATTCATTATCTCTGTATTCATCATCTCTGTATTCATCATCTCTGTATTCATCATCTCTGTATTCATCATCTCTGTATTCATCATCTCTGTATTCATCATCTCTGTATTCATCATCTCTGTATTCATCATCTCTGTATTCATCATCTCTGTTATCATCATCTCTGTTATCATCATCTCTGTTATCATCATCATCTCTGTTATCATCATCTCTGTATTTATCATCTCTGTCATGGACACCTCTGTATTTATCATCTCTGTCATGGACACCTCTGTATTCATCATCTCTGTTATCATCATCTCTGTATTTATCATCTCTGTCATGGACACCTCTGTATTTATCATCTCTGTTATCATCATCTCTGTCATGGACATCTCTGTTTTCATCATCTCTGTTATCATCTCTGTCATGGACACCTCTGTATTTATCATCTCTGTCATGGACACCTCTGTATTTATCATCTCTGTCATGGACATCTCTGTCATCATCTCTGTCATGGACACCTCTGTATTTATCATCTCTGTCATGGACACCTCTGTATTTATCATCTCTGTCATGGACACCTCTGTATTTATCATCTCTGTCATGGACACCTCTGTATTTATCATCTCTGTATTCATCACCTCTGTATTTATCATCTCTGTCATCACCTCTGTATTTATCTAGCAGCATAGTAGGGCTGGGAATTGCAGACGCGTGCCTCACTATATGTCTGCTCCCGAGAGACGAGAAATGATGGAGACTTGTTTTGATCAGTCCTGACAACATGTTGCATCACTATTTAATAAGAAGATGGATAACAAGCTCTAGGATGAAAAAACAAAAAAAATCCCAGAGTTTTGACGCAGGTACAGCCAACTAGCGCCAGATAGCGACAAATACATCTATACTTAAAGTCCTAAATCAATATGATATTACAACATGTGACTGGATGGAGTCCCCCCCCCCCCATCACTACAGAATACATGCTGCCTTATTTTATTTAGAGTGAGTTTCATGTCATGTTGTTGTCATTGTCCTCCTCTTTCTGGACTCCAGGACGCACTGCAAGCCACGATATCTCTGTGTACTCTGGGTCTGAGTCTTTCTTAACCGTTCATTATGTTGAAGCTACATTCTGGATGTATACGTAACGAGACGGAACCAATGGCTGCAGCACAGCAATTTTCTCTGTGGCACTGGTCAATCAATCAATCAATCAATCAATCAAATGTATTGATAAAGCCCTTCGTACATCAGCTGATATCTCAAAGTGCTGTACAGAAACCCAGCCTAAAATACCACATACCAAGCAATGCAGGTGTAGAAGCACGGTGACTAGGAAAAAACTCCCTAGAAAGGCCAAAACCTAGGAAGAAACCTAGAGAGGAACCCGGCTATGAGGGGTGGCCAGTCCTCTTCTGGCTGTGCTGGGTGGAGATTATAACAGAACATGGCCAAGATGTTCAAATGTTCATAGATGACCAGCAGGGTCAGATAATAATAATCACAGTAGTTGTCGAGGGTGCAGCAAGTCAGCACCTCAGGAGGAAATGGTCAGACTTCATTCCTCTTAGTTATGTTATTAACCAATAGGTGTCCTTCTTTGTGAATCTGTGTTTGAAATTCACTGCTGGACTGAGGGATCTTACAGATAATTGTATGTGTTTGGGTACAGAGATGAAGTAGTCATTTAAAAATTAAATCGTGTTAAACACTATTATTGTCCCTACAACTTATTATGTGACTTGTTCAGCACATTTTTACTCCTGAACGTATTTAATCTTGCCATAACAAAGGGGATGATACTTATTGACTCAAGACATTTCAGCTCTTCATTTTTTATTAATTTGCCAAAATGTAAAAAAAATACATTTACATTACATTTTAGTCATTTATCAGACGCTCTTATCCAGAGCGACTTACAGTAGAGTGCATACATTTTATTACATTTTTTACATTTTTTAATTTTTATTATTATTATTTTTTTTTACATACTGAGACAAGGATATCCCTACCGGCCAAACCCTCCCTAACCCGGACGACGCTATGCCAATTGTGCGTCACCCCACGGACCTCCCGGTTGCGGCCGGCTGCGACAGAGCCTGGGCGCGAACCCAGAGACTCTGGTGGCGCAGTTAGCACTGCGATGCAGTGCCCTAGACCACTGCGCCACCCGGGAGGCCCCACAATAATTCCATTTTGATTACAATGACACAACATCTCAATGTAATCCATTTTAAATATCAGGCTGTAACACAACAACATGTGGAATACGATCAAGGGGTGTGAATACGTTTCGAAGGCCGTGTATAAGCCAAGCTGTGGGACAGTATGATCTACACATGATGGTGAATCAAATCTTTACACACTGAAACCAATGTCTGCTTCCGTTTTGATTGGTGACAACGTTTCAACCACTCACGTCTTCCTCCGATCAAAAAACGATGAGTCTGACCTTATCTTAACCTGGCTGGTTAGTTACTCTTCCTCCCCTTCCTCCTCTTCCTCTGCAGAACCATGTCGACCAGAGACTTAACCTGTCTTAACAGTTCCTCTGCAGAACCAATATGCCCGTTGTTTACGTAAGCTGAAGACTATACCCTAACTGTGTTCTTCCTCTTCTTCCTCCATCTTCCTCCTCCTCATCCTCTGTAGAACCATGTGGACCGGTGAAGGCGAGGTTCAGGTGACGGGGCGGATGGAGACCACCCCTGCCATGGGCGTGCCTAGTATCTCTGTTTCCCAGCAACAGGCCCCTAAGAAGTTTGCCCCTGTGGTTGCCCCCAAACCTAAGTTCAACCCGTACAAGGACCCCACTGACCTTGCAGGAGGTAAGAGAGGACAGGGGGGTGGGGGTGAGGACTTACTGATAACTGGTGGCGTGCTTCTACACCTGCATTGCTTGCTGTTTGGGGTTTTGGGGTTTTAGGCTGGGTTTCTGTACAGCACTTTGAGATATCAGCTGATGTACGAAGGGCTATATAAATACATTTGATTTGATTTATGCTTGTTGTAGCAAGTGACGCAAGAAGAAGGGGTGCATGTATGACAGAAGAAACTGAAGTGTTTTGTTGGCCACAATTGTATGGACTTCACAAAGTCTTGCGTTAGAATGGTGAAAACAGTTTGGACACAGCTCTAGACAACACTGATGCAGTGCACTCAAAGCCATAAACACACATTGGTTTACAATACAACTCCCACTCCTCTCCAGAGGAACAGTGTACATGCAGCTGACTAGAGTCTGAGAGCCATGTAGCCCCAGTACTGACTCCTATCCAGGGGCTGAGACCTCCTATGTAGCCCCAGTACTGACTCCTATCCAGGGGCAGAGACCTCCTATGTAGCCCCAGTACTGACTCCTATCCAGGGGCTGAGACCTCCTATGTAGCCCCAGTACTGACTCCTATCCAGGGGGTTTAACCTCCTATGTAGCCCCAGTACTGACTCCTATCCAGGGGGTTTAACCTCCTATGTAGCCCCAGTACTGACTCCTATCCAGGGGGTTTAACCTCCTATGTAGCCCCAGTACTGACTCCTATCCAGGGGCTGAGACCTCCTATGTAGCCCCAGTACTGACTCCTATCCAGGGGGTTATAACCTCCTATGTAGCCCCAGTACTGACTCCTATCCAGGGGCAGAGACCTCCTATGTAGCCCCAGTACTGACTCCTATCCAGGGGCAGAGACCTCCTATGTAGCCCCAGTACTGACTCCTATCCAGGGGGTTTAACCTCCTATGTAGCCCCAGTACTGACTCCTATCCAGGGGGTTATAACCTCCTATGTAGCCCCAGTACTGACTCCTATCCAGGGGGTTTAACCTCCTATGTAGCCCCAGTACTGACTCCTATCCAGGGGGTTATAACCTCCTATGTAGCCCCAGTACTGACTCCTATCCAGGGGGCTTTAACCTCCTATGTAGCCCCAGTACTGACTCCTATCCAGGGGTCATTAACCTCCTATGTAGCCCCAGTACTGACTCCTATCCAGGGGTCATTAACCTCCTATGTAGCCCCAGTACTGACTCCTATCCAGGGGTCATTAACCTCCTATGTAGCCCCAGTACTGACTCCTATCCAGGGGTCATTAACCTCCTATGTAGCCCCAGTACTGACTCCTATCCAGGGGTCATTAACCTCCTATGTAGCCCCAGTACTGACTCCTATCCAGGGGGTTTAACCTCCTATGTAGCCCCAGTACTGACTCCTATCCAGGGGCTGAGACCTCCTATGTAGCCCCAGTACTGACTCCTATCCAGGGGGTTTAACCTCCTATGTAGCCCCAGTACTGACTCCTATCCAGGGGCAGAGACCTCCTATGTAGCCCCAGTACTGACTCCTATCCAGGGGGTTTAACCTCCTATGTAGCCCCAGTACTGACTCCTATCCAGGGGTCATTAACCTCCTATGTAGCCCCAGTACTGACTCCTATCCAGGGGGTTTAACCTCCTATGTAGCCCCAGTACTGACTCCTATCCAGGGGGTTTAACCTCCTATGTAGCCCCAGTACTGACTCCTATCCAGGGGGCTTTAACCTCCTATGTAAACCCAGTACTGACTCCTATCCAGGGGCTGAGACCTCCTATGTAGCCCCAGTACTGACTCCTATCCAGGGGGTTATAACCTCCTATGTAGCCCCAGTACTGACTTCTATCCAGGGGGTTTAACCTCCTATGTAGCCCCAGTACTGACTCCTATCCAGGGGCAGAGACCTCCTATGTAGCCCCAGTACTGACTCCTATCCAGGGGGTTTAACCTCCTATGTAGCCCCAGTACTGACTCCTATCCAGGGGGTTTAACCTCCTATGTAGCCCCAGTACTGACTCCTATCCAGGGGTCATTAACCTCCTATGTAGCCCCAGTACTGACTCCTATCCAGGGGGCTTTAACCTCCTATGTAGCCCCAGTACTGACTCCTATCCAGGGGTCATTAACCTCCTATGTAGCCCCAGTACTGACTCCTATCCAGGGGGCTTAACCTCCTATGTAGCCCCAGTACTGACTCCTATCCAGGGGGTTTAACCTCCTATGTAGCCCCAGTACTGACTCCTATCCAGGGGCTGAGACCTCCTATGTAGCCCCAGTACTGACTCCTATCCAGGGGGTTTAACCTCCTATGTAGCCCCAGTACTGACTCCTATCCAGGGGGTTTAACCTCCTATGTAGCCCCAGTACTGACTCCTATCCAGGGGTCATTAACCTCCTATGTAGCCCCAGTACTGACTCCTATCCAGGGGGCTTTAACCTCCTATGTAGCCCCAGTACTGACTCCTATCCAGGGGTCATTAACCTCCTATGTAGCCCCAGTACTGACTCCTATCCAGGGGTCATTAACCTCCTATGTAGCCCCAGTACTGACTCCTATCCAGGGGTCATTAACCTCCTATGTAGCCCCAGTACTGACTCCTATCCAGGGGTCATTAACCTCCTATGTAGCCCCAGTACTGACTCCTATCCAGGGGGTTTAACCTCCTATGTAGCCCCAGTACTGACTCCTATCCAGGGGCTGAGACCTCCTATGTAGCCCCAGTACTGACTCCTATCCAGGGGGTTTAACCTCCTATGTAGCCCCAGTACTGACTCCTATCCAGGGGCAGAGACCTCCTATGTAGCCCCAGTACTGACTCCTATCCAGGGGGTTTAACCTCCTATGTAGCCCCAGTACTGACTCCTATCCAGGGGTCATTAACCTCCTATGTAGCCCCAGTACTGACTCCTATCCAGGGGGTTTAACCTCCTATGTAGCCCCAGTACTGACTCCTATCCAGGGGGTTTAACCTCCTATGTAGCCCCAGTACTGACTCCTATCCAGGGGGCTTTAACCTCCTATGTAAACCCAGTACTGACTCCTATCCAGGGGCTGAGACCTCCTATGTAGCCCCAGTACTGACTCCTATCCAGGGGGTTATAACCTCCTATGTAGCCCCAGTACTGACTTCTATCCAGGGGGTTTAACCTCCTATGTAGCCCCAGTACTGACTCCTATCCAGGGGCAGAGACCTCCTATGTAGCCCCAGTACTGACTCCTATCCAGGGGGTTTAACCTCCTATGTAGCCCCAGTACTGACTCCTATCCAGGGGGTTTAACCTCCTATGTAGCCCCAGTACTGACTCCTATCCAGGGGTCATTAACCTCCTATGTAGCCCCAGTACTGACTCCTATCCAGGGGGCTTTAACCTCCTATGTAGCCCCAGTACTGACTCCTATCCAGGGGTCATTAACCTCCTATGTAGCCCCAGTACTGACTCCTATCCAGGGGGCTTAACCTCCTATGTAGCCCCAGTACTGACTCCTATCCAGGGGGTTTAACCTCCTATGTAGCCCCAGTACTGACTCCTATCCAGGGGCTGAGACCTCCTATGTAGCCCCAGTACTGACTCCTATCCAGGGGGTTTAACCTCCTATGTAGCCCCAGTACTGACTCCTATCCAGGGGGTTTAACCTCCTATGTAGCCCCAGTACTGACTCCTATCCAGGGGTCATTAACCTCCTATGTAGCCCCAGTACTGACTCCTATCCAGGGGGCTTTAACCTCCTATGTAGCCCCAGTACTGACTCCTATCCAGGGGTCATTAACCTCCTATGTAGCCCCAGTACTGACTCCTATCCAGGGGGCTTAACCTCCTATGTAGCCCCAGTACTGACTCCTATCCAGGGGGTTTAACCTCCTATGTAGCCCCAGTACTGACTCCTATCCAGGGGTCATTAACCTCCTATGTAGCCCCGGTACTGACTCCTATCCAGGGGCTGAGACCTCCTATGTAGCCCCAGTACTGACTCCTATCCAGGAGGCTGAGACCTATGTAGCCCCGGTACTGACTCCTATCCAGGGGGCTTTAACCTCCTATGTAGCCCCAGTACTGACTCCTATCCAGGGGGTTTAACCTCCTATGTAGCCCCAGTACTGACTCCTATCCAGGGGGTTTAACCTCCTATGTAGCCCCAGTACTGACTCCTATCCAGGGGTCTTTAACCTCCTATGTAGCCCCAGTACTGACTCCTATCCAGGGGCTGAGACCTCCTATGTAGCCCCAGTACTGACTCCTATCCAGGGTCATTAACCTCCTATGTAGCCCCAGTACTGACTCCTATCCAGGGGTCATTAACCTCCTATGTAGCCCCAGTACTGACTCCTATCCAGGGGGTTTAACCTCCTATGTAGCCCCAGTACTGACTCCTATCCAGGGGCTGAGACCTCCTATGTAGCCCCAGTACTGACTCCTATCCAGGGGTCATTATCCTCCTATGTAGCCCCAGTACTGACTCCTATCCAGGGGTCATTAACCTCCTATGTAGCCCCAGTACTGACTCCTATCCAGGGGCTGAGACCTCCTATGTAGCCCCAGTACTGACTCCTATCCAGGGGGTTTAACCTCCTATGTAGCCCCAGTACTGACTCCTATCCAGGGGTTAGTTAACCTCCTATGTAGCCCCAGTACTGACTCCTATCCAGGGGTCATTAACCTCCTATGTAGCCCCAGTACTGACTCCTATCCAGGGGGTTTAACCTCCTATGTAGCCCCAGTACTGACTCCTATCCAGGGGCTGAGACCTCCTATGTAGCCCCAGTACTGACTCCTATCCAGGGGTTAGTTAACCTCCTATGTAGCCCCAGTACTGACTCCTATCCAGGGGTCATTAACCTCCTATGTAGCCCCAGTACTGACTCCTATCCAGGGGGTTTAACCTCCTATGTAGCCCCAGTACTGACTCCTATCCAGGGGTCATTAACCTCCTATGTAGCCCCAGTACTGACTCCTATCCAGGGGGTTTAACCTCCTATGTAGCCCCAGTACTGACTCCTATCCAGGGGTCATTAACCTCCTATGTAGCCCCAGTACTGACTCCTATCCAGGGGCTGAGACCTCCTATGTAGCCCCAGTACTGACTCCTATCCAGGTATCTGGAGTCATAGAATTTCTACATTCAAGGGAGGGCTGGAAGGTCACGTCCCTCCACAGCAATGTGTCCCCGATAGCCCCCCCCCCAGTATAAATCTCCAGGATTACGTCTCAAAGGGCCCCCCGTTCCCTGGTCATAATGTAGTGCGCTACATAGTGAACGACGTTCCATTTAGGACACCAGCTCAGCTCTGATTGGACCTGGCTAGAAGGTGTTTCTTTCCTTTACCGAGCGTAGTTTGATGATAACAGACTGATTAGGGACTGTGTGTGTGTGTGTGTTTGTGTGTTTGTGTGTGTGGTTGTGTGCGTGTGTGGTTGTGTGCGTGTGTGGTTGTGTGTGTGTGCGTGTGTGGTTGTGTGTGTGTGGTTGTGTGTGTGTGTGTGTGTGTGGTTGTGTGTGTGTGGTTGTGTGTGGTTGTGTGTGTGTGTGGTTGTGTGTGTGTGTGGTTGTGTGCGTGTGTGGTTGTGTGTGTGGTTGTGTGTGTGGTTGTGTGTGTGTGTGTGTGTGTGTGGTTGTGTGTGTGTGTGGTTGTGTGTGTGTGGTTGTGTGTGTGTGTGTGTGTGTGTGGTTGTGTGTGGTTGTGTGTGGTTGTGTGCGTGTGTGTGTGTGTGTGGTTGTGTGTGGTTGTGTGCGTGTGTGGTTGTGTGTGTGTGTGGTTGTGTGTGTGTGTGTGTGTGTGTGTGTGTGTGTGTGTGTGTGTGGTTGTGTGTGTGTGTGTGTGGTTGTGTGTGGTTGTGTGTGTGTGTGTGGTTGTGTGTGTGTGGTTGTGTGTGTGTGTGTGGTTGTGTGTGTGTGTGTGTGTGGTTGTGTGTGTGTGGTTGTGTGTGGTTGTGTGTGTGTGTGGTTGTGTGTGTGTGTGGTTGTGTGTGTGTGTGGTTGTGTGGTTGTGTGTGTGTGTGTGTGTGGTTGTGTGTGTGTGGTTGTGTGTGTGTGGTTGTGTGTGTGTGTGTGTGGTTGTGTGTGTGTGTGTGTGTGTGTGTGTGTGTGTGTGTGTGTGTGGTTGTGTGTGTGTGTGTGTGGTTGTGTGTGTGTGTGGTTGTGTGTGTGTGTGGTTGTGTGTGTGTGTGGTTGTGTGTGTGTGTGTGTGTGTGTGTGTGGTTGTGTGTGTGTGTGTGTGTGTGTGGTTGTGTGTGTGTGGTTGTGTGTGTGTGGTTGTGTGTGTGTGGTTGTGTGTGGTTGTGTGTGTGTGTGTGGTTGTGTGTGGTTGTGTGTGGTTGTGTGTGGTTGTGTGTGGTTGTGTGTGGTTGTGTGTGGTTGTGTGTGTGTGGTTGTGTGTGCTTGTGTGTGTGTGTGGTTGTGTGTGTGTGTGGTTGTGTGTGGTTGTGTGTGGTTGTGTGTGGTTGTGTGTGGTTGTGTGTGGTTGTGTGTGGTTGTGTGTGTGTGTGTGGTTGTGTGGTTGTGTGTGGTTGTGTGGTTGTGTGGTTGTGTGGTTGTGTGGTTGTGTGTGGTTGTGTGTGGTTGTGTGTGGTTGTGTGGTTGTGTGTGTGTGTGTGTGTGTGTGTGTGTGTGTGTGGTTGTGTGTGGTTGTGTGTGTGTGTGTGGCTGTGTGTGTGTGTGTGGTTGTGTGTGTGTGTGTGGTTGTGTGTGTGTGTGTGGTTGTGTGTGTGTGTGTGGTTGTGTGTGTGTGTGGTTGTGTGTGTGTGTGGTTGTGTGTGTGTGTGGTTGTGTGTGTGTGTGTGTGTGTGTGTGTGTGTGTGTGTGATGTTGTGTGTGGTTGTGTGTGTGTGTGTGTGTGTGTGTGGTTGTGTGTGTGTGTGTGTGTGTGTGTGTGTGTGTGTGTGTGGTTGTGTGTGTGGTTGTGTGTGTGGTTGTGTGTGTGGTTGTGTGTGTGGTTGTGTGTGTGGTTGTGTGTGTGGTTGTGTGGTTGTGTGTGTGTGTGGTTGTGTGTGTGTGTGGTTGTGTGTGTGTGTGGTTGTGTGTGTTTGTGGTTGTGTGTGTGTGTGTGTGATGTTGTGTGTGTGTGTGGTTGTGTGTGTGTGTGTGTGTGTGTGTGTGTGTGTGTGTGTGTGTGGTTGTGTGTGTGGTTGTGTGTGTGGTTGTGTGTGTGTGTGTGTGTGTGGTTGTGTGTGTGGTTGTGTGGTTGTGTGTGTGTGTGTGTGGTTGTGTGTGTGTGTTTGTGTGTGTGTGTGGTTGTGTGTGTGTGTGGTTGTGTGTGTGTGTGTGTGTGTGGTTGTGTGTGTGTGTGGTTGTGTGTGTGTGTTTGTGTGTGTGTGTGGTTGTGTGTGTGTGTGTGTGTGTGGTTGTGTGGTTGTGTGTGTGTGTGTGTGTGTGTGTGTGTGGTTGTGTGTGTGTGTGTGTGTGTGTGTGTGTGTGTGTGGTTGTGTGTGTGTGTGGTTGTGTGTGGTTGTGTGTGGTTGTGTGTGTGTGTGGTTGTGTGTGGTTGTGTGTGTGTGTGGTTGTGTGTGGTTGTGTGTGGTTGTGTGTGTGTGTGGTTGTGTGTGTGTGTGGTTGTGTGTGGTTGTGTGTGGTTGTGTGTGGTTGTGTGTGTGTGTGGTTGTGTGTGGTTGTGTGTGTGTGTGGTTGTGTGTGTGTGTGTGTGTGGGTCTCTGTACAACATATACATGTCTTATCTGGGGGCTGTCTGTCTCAAATGGCACCCTATTCCCTACATAGTACACTACTTTAGACCAGAGCCCTATTCCCTACATAGTGCACTACTTTAGACCAGAGCCCCGTTATGGGCCTTCACTACACAGGGGTTATGGGTTACCATTTGAGACCGACCTTTGCTGGCGTAGCCTGATAAAACCACGTGGTGTCGTTGCTCAGTAACTGGTTCCTGATCAGAGTTGGGTTCTTCTGGTTGAGGTTCTTCGTCGTCAGTGTTTAGTAACACTCCTCAATCAACTGTATTCAATGCATTTACATGCAGTACAATCAACTGTAATCAATGCATTTACATTCAGTACAATCAACTGTATTCAATACATTTACATGCATTACAATCAACTGTAATCAATACATTTACATTCAGTACAATCAACTGTAATCAATACATTCAGTACAATCAACTGTATTCAATATATTCAGTACAATCAACTGTAATCAATACATTTACATGCAGTACAATCAACTGTATTCAATATATTTACATTCAGTACAATCAACTGTATTCAATACATTTACATGCATTACAATCAACTGTATTCAATGCATTTACATGCATTACAATCAACTGTATTCAATGCATTTACATGCAGTACAATCAACTGTATTCAATATATTCAGTACAATCAACTGTAATCAATACATTTACATGCAGTACAATCAACTGTATTCAATACATTCAGTACAATCAACTGTAGTCAATATATTTACATTCAGTACAATCAACTGTAGTCAATATATTTACATTCAGTACAATCAACTGTATTCAATGCATTTACATGCAGTACAATCAACTGTATTCAATATATTCAGTACAATCAACTGCATTCAATACATTCAGTACAATCTACTCTATTCAATACATTTACATGCATTACAATTAACCTGGAAAAACAGAGACCTACCATTCAAATACCTCAGTGTTGTGTCAATGGGTCAAAAAACAAAATAAGTAATTATCTCAAATACATATTTTTTTTTTGGGGGGGGGGTTGTAAATATGTAGCAAGTTCAACAGGTTTTTTTTATTTTGCGTGTGTGTGGTAATATCTAGCCTGCTCTGTGAACTGAAATAGCAAGTGTACCCTTTTCTTGACAGCAGACTTTACTTAAATCAACCCCACGCTTTGCATGTTCATGTATATCATGAACAAAGACACAGCGTCGTACTCCATCAAAGAAATCCAAGGGTGACGTAAATAAAAACCACTCAAGACTTTGAATAATTTTTTCTTATTTAAAAAAATATATATTTTTTTTACTCTGAAAAATACCAAAAATAGATGAGCCTTAATTAATACCGTTTGAATGCAACGATAAAGACGTTTAAGTCATATTCCTAATCAGTACGCTTTTTTAGGACTGACACAAAAAGAAACCTCGCTGTTACTATGGAAACCACTATAGAATCGAGCCGTTATCAGCCAATTAGGGAGTGAAAGAACACCTTTTATTATTTAAAGAAATACCTAATAATAAATCCTCTAAAGAGGGAAATTAACCAACGGCCAAAGTGCAAACCAGTATTTGTTCGGAAGTTGCTTTGTAATCTTTGTGTAGAGAATTTGGAAAGGATTTGGCTCTTAAGCAAACAGGAGACTGACTTCCTCAGAGCAGGGTTCTACTTTAGACCAGAGCCCCTATTCCCTATATAGTACACTACTTTAGACCAGAGCCCTATTCCCTATATAGTGCACTACTTTAGACCAGAGCCTTATTCCCTATATAGTGCACTACTTTAGACCAGAGCCCCTATTCCCTATATAGTACACTACTTTAGACCAGAGCCCTATTCCCTATATAGTGCACTACTTTAGACCAGAGCCCTATTCCCTATATAGTGCACTACTTTAGACCAGAGCCCTATTCCCTATATAGTGCACTACTATAGACCAGAGCCCTATTCCCTATATAGTGCACTACTTTAGACCAGAGCCTTATTCCCTATATAGTGCACTACTTTAGACCAGAACCCTATTCCCTATATAGTGCCCTACTTTAGACCAGAGCCCTATTCCCTATATAGTTTAGACCAGAGCCCTATTCCCTATATAGTGCACTACTTTAGACCAGAGCCCTATTCCCTATAGAGTACACTACTTTAGACCAGAGCCTTATTCCCTATATAGTGGACTACTTTAGACCAGAGCCCTATTCCCTATATAGTGCACTACTTTAGACCAGAACCCTATTCCCTATATAGTGCACTACTTTAGACCAGAGCCCTATTCCCTATATAGTGCACTACTGTTGACCAGAGCCCTATTCCCTATATAGTGCACTACTTTAGACCAGAACCCTATTCCCTCTATAGTGCACTACTGTTGACCAGAGCCCTATTCCCTACATAGTGCACTACTTTAGATCAGGGCCCTATGGAAACCTATTCCCTACATAGTGCACTACTTTAGACCAGGGCCCTATGGAACCCTATTCCCTACATAGTGCACTACTTTAGACCAGGGCCCTATGGAACCCTATTCCCTACATAGTGCACTACTTTAGACCAGGGCCCTATGGAACCCTATTCCCTACATAGTGCACAAGGAAATGGAATGGTATCCTGAAGGAATGTGTTATGCTAGTTCATTAACAGGAAAAACATTCACTTTTAGAGAAATGTAATTTATATAACTTGAATAGCTACGCAGTAGGTCCACTACCTCAGGGACACATGTTTCAGGCTCTGATATGTATGAAAGCAAGTCATCTGCATACAGGGAAACTGTGTTCCAGTCCCCATCTGTAAATACCATGTATTAATGGTGTGGCCTTAATATGATACTAGAAAGGGGTTCTATCGCCAGGGAAAAATAACAGAGGAGACATTGGACATCCTTGGCGTGTGGCCCTTGATAACAGGGGAAAATATGTACATGCAGTTTCTATGTAGTGGGATATGAAGTTCGAACCAAAGCCACATTTTTCCCAGTACAGAGAGTAAATAGTCCTATTCTACTCTGTCAAACGCCCTTCTCTGCATCTAAGGAGTTACTTTATAGTAACGTCCAAAGATAGAAGAGAGCGTATAACGGCGAGCCGAATGTTAGAGAAAGAGTGACGACCTTTTTAATAAATCCTGTCTGATCCGTTGATATGATGTCAGTCATAGTAGACTCTAATCGAGAGACTCTAGACTCTAATCGAGAGACTCTAGACTCTAATCGAGAGACTCTAGACTCTAATCGAGAGACTCTAGACTCTAATCGAGAGACTCTAGACTCTAATCGAGAGACTCTAGACTCTAATCGAGAGACGAGCAATTTCAGGTAATATTTTTAACGTCTGCATTTAAAAGCAAGATCGGTCTGTGATGAGTCACACTCAGAGATGCGTCTTTCTCCCCGGGTTTAAAAAAAAGTATGGTAAAGAACCCTGGTTCAGCGTTTGGGTTAAAGAACCCTGGTTCAGGATTTGGGGTAAAGAACCCTGGTTCAGCGTTTGGGGTAAAGAACCCTGGTTCAGGATTTGGGGTAAAGAACCCTGGTTCAGCGTTTGGTGTAAAGAACCTTGGTTCAGCGTTTGGGGTAAAGAACCTTGGTTCAGCGTTTGGGGTAAAGAACCCTGGTTCAGCATTTGGGGTAAAAGACCCTGGTTTGGGGTAAAGAACCCTGGTTCAGCGTTTGGGGTAAAGAACCCTGGTTCAGCGTTTGGGGTAAAGAACCCTGGTTCAGAGTTTGGGGTAAAGAACCCTGGTTTGGGGTAAAGAACCCTGGTTCAGCATTTGGGGTAAAGAACCCTGGTTCATCGTTTGGGGTAAAGAACCCTGGTTCAGCATTTGGGGTAAAGAACCCTGGTTCAGCATTTGGGGTAAAGAACCCTGGTTCAGCGTTTGGGGTAAAGAACCCTGGTTCAGCGTTTGGGGTAAAGAACCCTGGTTCAGCGTTTGGGGTAAAGAACCCTGGTTCAGCGTTTGGGGTAAAGAACCCTGGTTCAGCGTTTGGGGTAAAGAACCCTGGTTCAGCGTTTGGGGTAAAGAACCCTGGTTCAGCGTTTGGGGTAAAGAACCCTGGTTCAGGGCGTGTTTGAACATTTCAAGAAGGAGGGGTGCCAATTTGGCAGAACACTTCTTGAAGAATTCGATTGGGTAGTCATCTGGACCAGGGTATTTCCCACTTTGCATTGCTGTAATTGAATTGAAAATCTCCTATAACTGCAAAGATTGATCCATTTCCTCTGTCCTCTCTGTACTAATGGTAGGAGTTTGCGAATTGCCCCCAAAAAAGTATTTATGATTGAATTGTCTTTAGGTGATACTGATGTGTAACATGTTTTGAAAGTATTATAAATTTAAATGGGATTAACTACTAAAACACTTGAGGTAGTGTACATTTTGAAGAAATGATTTAGCCTCTAAAAACTATTTTAAGTGTTTCACAAAGTGTAGATGGAGAGATCAAATCTGTTTTTTTTTTCTCAGTAAAGATGTCAATAGCATTGGATAAAACAGTGCAGAAGGAATTGTTCGAAAGTAACAATGATTTTTTTTTAAGTTTCCATGGAGGGGGATCTGTACGATTCAATGAGAATGAGACGTCGAGTGACAGAGGAGAATGATCACTAACAACAGTGGAAGTATTCTACTTACTCAATAGAGGGAATAAGGGCTTTTATCTACGAAGATGTAGTCTATTCTAGAATAGTAGTGGTGCACATGTGAAAAGAAAGAAAATTATTTGTTACCAGGGTGAAAATTAACCTCCCATGGAGCTACACGTCCTGCCTGGCTCATCATGCAGATTAAACTCTGAACGTTTTTTGAAAGGAGTGTCATGCCCTGACCGTAGAGAGCTTTTTACGTCTCTATTTTGGTTTGGTCAGGGTGTGATTTGGGTGGACATTCTATGTTATTTTTTCTATGTTTTGTATTTCTTTGTTTTGGCCGGGTATGGTTCTCAATCAGAGGCAGCTGTCTATCGTTGTCTCTGATTGAGAACCATACTTAGGTAGTTTTTTCCCACATGGTTTTTGTGGGTAGTTATTTTCTGTTTAGTGTTTTGGCACCTCACAGGACTGTTTCGGTTTCATTTATTCTCTTGTTATTTTGTTTAGTGTTCAGTGTAAATAAAAAAAACATGAACACTTACCACGCTGCGCTTTGGTCCGACTACTCCAGACGACGAAAACCATCACAGAGAGATAATGATCTGGGGTTTGAACGACCCACACAATTCAAGTCGCCTCCAAAAAAAACTGAAATAGCGTGAGTTGAGATTTGGGCGGTAAAGAAATACGTTTGTTAATAAATAATGAACATCGTCCCAGTTGGCAGCGTAAACACTTAGTAGCAAAACAGAGGTGTGAAAGAGAGAACCAAACCAAACAGCCTTGTGGGTCAGAGATGGTCAGCAGTTGGAATAGAGAGGAAAAACCTGCATAAAACCACCAATCATATCCTGTGACAATATAAAAGGCATCTACTGAAAAGTTAGCTAAAATACTTTTGAAGAAACATACATTGAAATGACTTAGGAACTGTGCACAGTTTGGAGAGGTGTGGGGCCACTTGGAGACACCAGTTAGTCGTCACTGAAACCCACAGTTTGGAGAGGTGTGTGTCCACTTGGAGACACCAGTTAGTCCTCACTGAAACCCACAGTTTGGAGAGGTGTGTGTCCACTTGGAGACACCAGTTTGTCCTCACTGAAACCCACAGTTTGGAGAGGTGTGTGTCCACTTGGAGACACCAGTTAGTCCTCTCACTGAAACCCACAGTCTGGAGAGGTGTGTGTGTCCACTTGGAGACACCAGTTAGTCCTCTCACTGAAACCCACAGTCTGGAGAGGTGTGTGTGTGTGTGTGTGTCCACCTGGAGACACCAGTTAGTCCTCTCGCTGAAACCCACAGTCTGGAGAGGTGTGGGGCCACTTGGAGACACCAGTTAGTCCTCTCACTGAAACCCACAGTTTGGAGAGGTGTGGGGCCGCTTGGAGACACCAGTTAGTCCTCTCACTGAAACCCACAGTTTGGAGAGGTGTGTGGCCACTTGGAGACACCAGTTAGTCCTCTCACTGAAACCCACAGGTTGGAGAGGTGTGTGTCCACTTGGAGACACCAGATAGTCCTCTCACTGAAACCCACAGTCTGGAGAGGTGTGTGTCCACTTGGAGACACCAGTTAGTCCTCTCACTGAAACCCACAGTTTGGAGAGGTGTGTGGCCACTTGGAGACACCAGTTAGTCACTGAAACCCACAGTCTGGAGAGGTGTGGGGCCACTTGGAGACACCAGTTAGTCTTCTCACTGAAACCATTATCATTTGTCTGTCTTATGTTGTCACCTATTTTCCAGGAATAGTCTTATCATATTACTAAATGTTTTCAGAGTATTTTCAGTTTTCGTTAACAACAAGGGGGAGGTCCTTCAGGAAGCCTGGCTGTGTCTTTGTCTCTTTCTGCTAAGGCCTCCTGGGGCTTTGTGGTTCCCACTTCTGCTAATGGTTCTACTAACAGTCATGCTACTGGGTGATAAACATGGTGATAAACATGGTCAACCAGAAGTCCCCCCCTTTTCCGTTTCAGATGTATAATCTTAGACTGCCTTGCATAATATCTATATTTTCACTCAGACCGCACGGTAACATCTCATAACAGGAATTCCCACAGATGCATAAGCATACACACACACGTACAGACACACACACACACACACACACACACACACACACACGCACACGCACACGCACACGCACACGCACACACACCAAACCATGATAACACTACCGTGCTTGAACATTCGTTCCGTTTCTGAATATCTCTCTCTTGCAGTCAAATGTTATTCTGTCTTTGGTTTCTTCTCTCCTTTAAGTGGCTTAGCAGTTCATTGAGCTGAACATCAGATTCCACTAAGAATGGAGAGGCCTTGCCCTCGAGTTATGTCAACTTCATTAAGCATCTACATTACAGGCCATAACCCCTACATTACAGGCCATAACCCCTACATTACAGGCCATAACCCCTACATTACAGGCCATAACCCCTACATTACAGGCCATAACCCCTACATTACAGGCCATAACCCCTACATTACAGGCGATAACCCCTACATTACAGGCCATAACCCCTACATTACAGGCCATAACCCCTACATTACAGGCCATAACCCCTACATTACAGGCCATAACCCCTACATTACAGGCCATAACCCCTACATTACAGGCCATAACCCCTACATTACAGAGCATAACCCCTAGATTACAGAGCATAACCCCTAGATTACAGGCCATAACACCTTCATTACAGAGCATAACCCCTAGATTACAGAGCATAACCCCTAGATTACAGAGCATAACCCCTAGATTACAGAGCATAACCCCTAGATTACAGAGCATAACCCCTTCATTACAGGCCATAACACCTTCATTACAGGCCATAACCTCTTCATTACAGGCCATAACCCCTTCATTACAGGCCATAACCCCTTCATAATTAACAGTGTTAATTTAAGGGTAATGAGGTTGTGTATAATTCACAGTGTTAATGTACAGTTCTGAACTGTGAGGTATGTTTGATCCAGGCAATTTAGAAATACAAATCGGGGCCGGTTTAATTTATTTTTAACAACAGAAACTTAAAATATGTCCTTACGGGATACTCGTGCACAACGAAATGCAAACAAAGAAATGCCCGCAACTACAGAGGACAAACATAGGTACATGGTAAGCATTGACATGGGCCAATCGATGTAGTCGGCGTTGAATTCCACAAAGCCTGGTCTCCGTTGGTGGAGTTTATCAGACACTTCCTGTCAGTTGAGTTTAGTCATTTGGTTTATATGTAGGATTTATTAATTATTCTGTTTTTATTTTTACATGTCACCTTTATTTTAACCAGGTAGGCTAGTTGACAACAAGTTCTCATTTACAACTGAGACTTGTTGCTGTCTGGTTTTGGTCAACTCAATGACACGGGGGGGGGGTATGAAAATGAGATGGCTATCAAACACTCTGACAGCAGCAGAGTATTCCATCTAGAACGTGTCCCAAATGGCACACTATTCCCTATATAGTGCACTACTTTAGACCAGAGCCCTATTCCCTATATAGTGCACTACTTTTAACAAGGGCCCATTGTAGTAGTGGGGATATAGGGTGCCATTTTGGACCCCCCCTCCCCCTCCATGTCCTCACACTGTCACAGAATATTAGAGTACATCAGTCCCAGCCAGGATTCAAACACCTATTGTCAGAAGACTATGGAAATTAGGTGCTTTCTTACTTTTTCTTTTGTTTTGGGTAAAGTGTCTGTTGTTATCAACTGGATGATCAAGTTCCTGTTTTCACTGTTGCAACTGATTGTACTATTTAATGCCTAGTTGGTTTTAAAAACCGACCAATCAGCAGGGAAGGATGCTCTTAAGTAAGCCGCATTTGCATAATTACGGAGATACCGCATCTGGATGTGAACATGAATGTTTATGAATGTTTATGAATGTTTATGAATGTTTATGAATGTTTATGAACGGGATACATGTTCAACAGCACAACACATTAAAGGCTGTGTTTTCAGGTTGCTTCTCCTTTTTTTCCCCCAGAGATGATCTAAGTTATAAACAAATAGTAGTGTACATGTCTAGACCTGTATGTCACCAATACGAACATGTATTCACGCACTACGGAAAGTGGCTTTTGGATAAAAGCGTCTGTTATTAAATGGAATACACACAAACTACAAACAGACCAAACGTATTACAAAGGAGAGAACCACGCCATTAAAATGACACCCTATATCCCCACTACTACAATAGGCCCTTGTCAAAAGTAGTGCACTACATAGGGAATAGGGTGCCAGTTGGGACACTTTAATGCCGTGGTTCTCTCCTTTGTAATACGTTTGGTCTGTTTGTAGTTTGTGTGTATTCCATTTAATAACAGACACTTTACCCAAAACAAAAGAAAAAGTAAGAAAGCACCTAATTTCCATAGTCTTCTGACAATAGGTGTTTGAATCCTGGCTCGGACTGATGTACTCTAATATTCTGTGACAGTGTGAGGACATGGGGGGGGGGGGGGGGGGGGTCCAAAATGGCACCCTATATCCCCACTACTACAATAGGCCCTTGTTAAAAGTAGTGCACTATATAGGGAATAGGGCTCCGGTCTAAAGTAGTGCACCACAAAGGGAATAGGGCTCTGGTCTAAAGTAGTGCACTATATAGGGAATAGGGCTCTGGTCTATAGTAGTGCACTATATAGGGAATAGGGCTCTGGTCTATAGTAGTGCACCACAAAGGGAATAGTGTGCCATTTGGGACACGTACTAGATGGAATACTCTGCTGCTGTCAGAGTGTTTGATAGCCATCTCATTTTCATACCCCCTCCCCCGTGTCATTGAGTTCATACATTGGAGAATGTAACCTTGCTTGAACGACGCCAAGGGCAGCATTTTCATTTTTATTTTATTTTTAAATGTAATTTATTTAGTATTTCGATTTTTATTAGGCTTAAGGCTATTGATTATCGTTGTAATATTTTATGGTTTTGATGTCATTTTTAATTGTTTAAATTGTTGATATAGTCAATGGTTGATGGTCCAATAGTCAATGGTTGATGGTCAAATAGTCAATTGCCACATAGAAATATGCAGGGTCTAGGTGGAGGAAATTATAGCCCTGAAAAGGTCTAGGTGGAGGAAATTATAGCACTGAAAAGGTCTAGGTGGAGGAAATTATAGCCCTGAAAAGGTCTAGGTCGAGGAAATTATAGCACTGAAAAGGTCTAGGTGGAGGAAATTATAGCCCTGAAAAGGTCTAAGTGGAGGAAATTATAGCCCTGAAAAGGTCTAGGTGGAGGAAATTATAGCCCTGAAAAGGTCTAGGTGGAGGAAATTATAGCCCTGAAAAGGTCTAGGTGGAGGAAATTATAGCCCTGAAAAGGTCTAGGTGGAGGAAATTATAGCCCTGAAAAGGTCTAGGTGGAGGAAATTATAGCCCTGAAAAGGTCTAGGTGGAGGAAATTATAGCCCTGAAAAGGTCTAGGTGGAGGAAATTATAGCCCTGAAAAGGTCTAGGTGGAGGAAATTATAGCCCTGAAAAGGTCTAGGTGGAGGAAATTATAGCCCTGAAAAGGTCTAGGTGGAGGAAATTATTGCCCTGAAAAGGTCTAGATGGAGGAAATTATTGCCCTGAAAAGGTCTAGGTGGAGGAAATTATAGCCCTGAAAAGGTCTAGGTGGAGGAAATTATAGCCCTGAAAAGGTCTAGGTGGAGGAAATTATAGCCCTGAAAAGGTCTAGGTGGAGGAAATTATAGCCCTGAAAAGGTCTAGGTGGAGGAAATTATAGCCCTGAAAAGGTCTAGGTGGAGGAAATTATAGCCCTGAAAAGGTCTAGGTGGAGGAAATTATAGCCCTGAAAAGGTCTAGGTGGAGGAAATTATAGCCCTGAAAAGGTCTAGGTGGAGGAAATTATAGCCCTGAAAAGGTCTAGGTGGAGGAAATTATAGCCCTGAAAAGCGTTCCATTTTCACTGACTTGTGCAGCTCTGTCGCCAGCGATGGCAGATGCGCTCGTGCCCCAAAAAAAGCCCATCTCTCTTTTGTTTCACTTTGTAAAACAATGTTTGCTCAATAGTGCCTATTTGGATGTTGATAAAATATTTTGGTAACCTACAGCAGAGAGGGTAGACTCTTTTCAGTAGGAGCCATTTGCTTTCTAACCTGTGTTTTTTCTTTAAAATACAGCGAAAGAGACCTGTTTTGTCTGCATGTTGTTTTTCTGACAGCCATATTTGCAGCTCGTTCCCGACTGTAAGCTATTGCTTGTCATACACACAATCCACAGCTAAACAGGATGTCCTGGTTCTCTGAGGCTAAACTATAGGCCTACTCATAGTGTAGTAGACTATTCTGGAATGATTTACTTTTTTGAACAGACAGCAAGTAGTTCTGTAACTTTGGCAAAAATGGATTTACATTTATCATGGGGGTGCTGCGGCACTTCCAGCAGCCTTCCCACGGCTCTGGTTCTATAATACGTGATGAGGTGCTGTAGTTTCTATGTCAGACGCTTCTACGCTAGAACCTCGGGTGCATCCTAGCAGCTCCCTGTCGTCAAAAAGGTGTTTTGAAATCTGCCGCTTTGAATCAGATGTTGTTTTTTCTTGGAGGAGTGATACACTTATCTTCTGATCTATAAAATGTCTGCTACAACTAACTACATTCGGTTTTTTGTTGTTGACCACTTTAACATATTAAGCGACACCTGCTCTTTCCATGACGTCGACTGACCAGAAATATATGATCGCTTATTGATGTCACTTGTTAAATCCACTTTAATCAGTGAATATGAAGGTGAGGAGACGTGGTTAAAGAAGGATTTTTAAGACTTGAGACAATTGAGACATGGATTGTGTATGTGTGCCATTCAGAGGGTGAATGGGAAAGACAACAGATTGAAGTGCCTTTGAACGGGGTGTGGTAGTAGGTGCCAGGGGCATCGGTTTGTGTCAAGAACTGCAATGCTGCTGGGTTTTTCCACACTCCAACAGTTTCCCATGTGTATCAGGAATGGTCCACCACCCAAAGAACATCCAGACAACTTGACACAACTGTTGGAAGCATTGGAGTCAACATGGACCAGCATCCCTGTGGAACGCTTTCAACACCTTGTAGAGTTCATGTCCTGACTAATTGAGGCATTGCTAGTAGCACTAACACAATTCTATGCTGCTGTTCCAATATACTTCCAGTCATTGAGCCAACCGCTATCAATTTAAAAGTGCACCTCAGCAGAAATATATAAAATATAATAAATGACATCATTTTTGTAAACCCTTTTTCACACCTGGACTCAGCTGTTGATTAGTAAATCCTTTACCCACCTGGCCTCAGCTGTTGATTAGTAAACCCTTTATACACCTGGCCTCAGCTGTTGATTGGTAAACCCTTTACACACCTGGCCTCAGCTGTTGATTGGTAAACCCTTTACACACCTGGCCTCAGCTGTTGATTGGTAAACCCTTTATACACCTGGCCTCAGCTGTTGATTAGTAAACCCTTTACACACCTGACCTCAGCTGTTGATTAGTAAACCCTTTACACACCTGGCCTCAGCTGTTAATTGGTAAACCCTTTACACACCTGACCTCAGCTGTTGATTGGTAAACCCTTTATACACCTGGCCTCAGCTGTTGATTAGTAAACCCTTTACACACCTGGCCTCAGCTGTTCATTGGTAAACCCTTTACCCACCTGGCCTCAGCTGTTGATTGGTAAACCCTTTATACACCTGGCCTCAGCTGTTGATTAGTAAACCCTTTACACACCTGGCCTCAGCTGTTCATTGGTAAACCCTTTACCCACCTGGCCTCAGCTGTTGATTGGTAAACCCTTTACACACCTGACCTCAGCTGTTGATTAGTAAACCCTTTATACACCTGACCTCAGCTGTTGATTAGTAAACCCTTTACACACCTGGCCTCAGCTGTTGATTAGTAAACCCTTTATACACCTGGCCTCAGCTGTTGATTAGTAAACCCTTTACACACCTGGCCTCAGCTGTTGATTGGTAAACCCTTTATACACCTGGCCTCAGCTGTTGATTAGTAAACCCTTTATACACCTGGCCTCAGCTGTTGATTAGTAAACCCTTTATACACCTGGCCTCAGCTGTTGATTAGTAAACCCATTATACACCTGGCCTCAGCTGTTAATTGGTAAACCCTTTACACACCTGGCCTCAGCTGTTAATTGGTAAACCCTTTACACACCTGACCTCAGCTGTTGATTAGTAAACCCTTTACACACCTGACCTCAGCTATTGATTGGTAAACCCTTTACACACCTGGCCTCAGCTGTTAATTGGTAAACCCTTTACACACCTGGCCTCAGCTGTTAATTGGTAAACCCTTTATACACCTGACCTCAGCTGTTAATTGGTAAACCCTTGACACACCTGACCTCAGCTTTTGATTGGTAAACCCTTTACCCACCTGGCCTCAGCTGTTCATTGGTAAACCCTTTACCCACCTGGCCTCAGCTGTTGATTGGTAAACCCTTTACACACCTGACCTCAGCTGTTGATTAGTAAACCCTTTACACACCTGGCCTCAGCTGTTGATTGGTAAACCCTTTACACACCTGACCTCAGCTGTTGATTGGTAAACCCTTTATACACCTGGCCTCAGCTGTTGATTAATAAACCCTTTACACACCTGGCCTCAGCTGTTCATTGGTAAACCCTTTACCCACCTGACCTCAGCTGTTGATTAGTAAACCCTTTACCCACCTGACCTCAGCTGTTAATTAGTAAACCCTTTACCCACCTGACCTCAGCTGTTGATTAGTAAACCCTTTATCCACCTGACCTCAGCTGTTAATTAGTAAACCCTTTACCCACCTGACCTCAGCTGTTGATTAGTAAACCCTTTATACACCTGGCCTCAGCTGTTGATTAGTAAACCCTTTATACACCTGGCCTCAGCTGTTAATTAGTAAACCCTTTACCCACCTGACCTCAGCTGTTGATTAGTAAACCCTTTACCTACCTGACCTCAGCTCTTGATTAGTAAACCCTTTACCCACCTGACCTCAGCTCTTGATTAGTAAACCCTTTACCCACCTGACCTCAGCTCTTGATTAGTAAACCCTTTACCCACCTGGCCTCAGCTGTTGATTAGTAAACCCTTTACCCACCTGACCTCAGCTGTTGATTAGTAAACCCTTTACCCACCTGCGCTCAGCTGTTGATTAGTAAACCCTTTACCCACCTGACCTCAGCTGTTGATTAGTAAACCCTTTATACACCTGGCCTCAGCTGTTGATTGGTAAACCCTTTACACACCTGGCCTCAGCTGTTGATTGGTAAACCCTTTATACACCTGGCCTCAGCTGTTGATTGGTAAACCCTTTATACACCTGGCCTCAGCTGTTGATTGGTAAACCCTTTATACACCTGGCCTCAGCTGTTGATTGGTAAACCCTTTATACACCTGACCTCAGCTGTTGATTGGTAAACCCTTTACCCACCTGACCTCAGCTGTTGATTAGTAAACCCTTTACCCACCTGACCTCAGCTGTTGATTAGTAAACCCTTTATACACCTGACCTCAGCTGTTAATTAGTAAACCCTTTACCCACCTGACCTCAGCTGTTGATTAGTAAACCCTTTACCCACCTGACCTCAGCTGTTAATTAGTAAACCCTTTACCCACCTGACCTCAGCTGTTGATTAGTAAACCCTTTATACACCTGGCCTCAGCTGTTGATTAGTAAACCCTTTATACACCTGGCCTCAGCTGTTAATTAGTAAACCCTTTACCCACCTGACCTCAGCTGTTGATTAGTAAACCATTTATACACCTGGCCTCAGCTGTTAATTAGTAAACCCTTTACCCACCTGACCTCAGCTGTTGATTAGTAAACCCTTTATACACCTGACCTCAGCTGTTGATTAGTAAACCCTTTATACACCTGGCCTCAGCTGTTGATTAGTAAACCCTTTATACACCTGACCTCAGCTGTTGATTAGTAAACCCTTTATACACCTGGCCTCAGCTGTTGATTAGTAAACCCTTTATACACCTGGCCTCAGTTGATGCAAACACCTTTCAGAGAGCAGCAAATCATATCTAATTCTATTGGTCACATCGTCACATTGGTAAACAACCGGTGTGGTCTAACAGTGAAACACATACTTACGGGCTCTTCCCAACAATGCAGAGATAAATAAAATAGAGAAATAATAGAAAAGTAAAACACGTAATAATAAATACACAGTAAGTAACGATAACTTGGCTGCGGTACATTCAGAAAGTATTCAGACCCCTTAACTTGTTCCACATTTTGTTACGTTACAGCCTTATTCTAAAATTGGATTAAATTGTTTTTATCAGGTGTGCTTTTCTAAATCATGTCCAATCAATTGAATTTACCACAGGTGGACTCCAATCAAGTTGTAGACACATCTCAAGGAATGATCAATGGAAACAGGATGCACCTGAGTAAAATGTTCAAGTCTCATTAGCAAAGGGTCTGAATACTGATGTAAATGTGATATTTCGGTTTTATTTATTTTTTATAAATGTGCAGAAATTTCAAAAAACAGTTTTTACTTTGTCATTATGGGGTAATGTGTGTAGATTGATAAGGGGGGGGTGGGGGGGGGGGGGAACTATATAATACATTTTAGAATAATGCTGTAACGTTACAAAAATGTGGAAAAAGTCAAGGGGTCTGAATACTTTCCGAATGCACTGTATGTGATCAAACAACTTAAAAAATAAATAAATGTTACCTTCAAGACCTGCTTTTTGTGGGTCTTTAAACTCGTCATTAGTGCTGCATGAAATTTCCACTTTTGCACTTGTTTTTAGGATCCTTTTGGACCTAGACATGGCGCTCTGGTAGCGTTAGCCGTGTGGTAGCAGAGAGAACAGTCTATGACTAGGGTGGCTGGAGTCTTTGACAATTTTCAGGGCCTTCCTCTGACACCGCCTGGTATAGAGGTCCTGGATGGCAGGAAGCTTGGCCCCAGTGATGTTCTGGTCCGCACGTACTACCCTCTGTAGCACCTAGCAGTCGAATGCCAAGCAGTTGCCATACCAGGCGGTGATGCAACCGGTCAGGATGCTCTCGATGGTGCAGCTGTAGAACCTTTTTTGAGGATCTGAGGTCCCATGCCAAAACACTTTTCAGTCTCCCGAGGGATAATAGGCGTTGTCGTGCCGTCTTCACAACTGTCTTGGTGTGTTTGGACCATGTTCCTGATTGGCCGAGTTACTGTTTTGACCTATAGTAGATCTGCTTGAAAATACTGTATGTGACAAGACCTGAAAATGATTGTCTAGCAATGACCAACAACCGATTTGACAGAGTTCGAAGAATTATGAAAATAATTCTGGGAAGATGTTTTACAATCTAGGTGTGGAAAACTCTTGAGAGACTTACCCAGAACAACTCACAGCTATAATCGCTGCCAAAGGTACTTCTAAAATAAGTATTGACTCAGGGGTGTAAAATACTTATGTAAATGAGATATTTCTGCATTTAATTTGCAATAATTTTTCAAAAATGTCTAAAAAAAAATGTTTTCGCTTTGTTAAGAATTTTGTTCTTAAAACTGACTTGCCTAGATAAATAAAGGTTAAATATAACAAAATATAAACTGGGTATCGTGTGCAGATGCGTGAGAGAAGAAAATGTATGCAATCTATTTTAAATTCAGGCTGTAACACAACACAATATGGAATAAGTCACGGGGTATGAATACTTTTTGAAGGTATGTATAGTCTTTTTCGGGGGGGGGGGGTTGAGTTGAGAACACGTCAGAGCAGAGAACCTGGTGAGTGTGTCGAAGGAAAGTTAACCTCAAAAAGATGAATTGAATGAGAGAAGTAAGGACTAGTGTTTTATGTTATGTATGTCATCTAGACACTAGATCAAATACTTATGTCATGCAATAAAATGCAAATTTATTACTTAAAAATCATACGATGTGATTTTCTGGATTTTATGTTTTAGATTCTGTCTCTCACAGTTGAAGTGTACCTATGATACAAATTACAGACCTCTACATGCTTTGTAAGTAGGAAAACCTGCAAAATCGCCCGTGTTTCAAATACTTGTTCTCCCCACTGTATGTCATCTAGACACTCTTAGCAGACACTGATGCTGTTATCCATAGTTACGTTACACACTGGTGCACACGATCACGGGAAGTTTTGGTACATATTCATTTCAATTAACAACTCTTACTGTGAAAATGCTCTTTGTGGAAGTAATGCCTTCCTAACCCCTAACCCTAACCCTAACCCTTAACCCTTAACCCTAACCCTAACCCCAACCCCAACCCCTAACCCTAACCCCTCCGTAATAAAGTTGTCACGACATACTTTTCACATTTTCTCCCATTTTATTTGTGTTTTAATCATCAGTAAGCATCACACAAC
>NC_074676.1:56557191-56624691 GCF_029448725.1 Salvelinus fontinalis
ACTTAACAACCGACCTCGCTACCAGGAAGACACCCACCAGTTGGGTTTTTGTGTGTAACAGATATAATCATAGTTATGGTTGAAGACGTGTTATAACCTAACCTTAAAAACTTTTCTTTTCTAAAAAAAAAGTTATATCTCCCCACCAATAGTTTTGTTGAAGAAATATCACCAGCAATATTTTAAGGCCAAACTTTGCATAACGTTTCTCTTCCTCACCAATGGTTGCTGCTTGGAGGCAGAGACATCAACTGTGTTTTTTATATTCCTCATGTTTGGTTGGCCAAGTGGTCGCTAGCTGAGCAGTTGATATGTCAAGAGTCCACACACACACACCACACACCACACACACACACACGTACACACACACACACACACACACACACACACACACACACACACACACACACACACACACACACACACACACACACACACACACACACACACACACACACACACACACACACACACACGCGAACACACGTACACACGCACACACACGCGAACACACACACACACACACACACACACACACACACGTACACACACACGTACACACACGTACACACACACACACGCGAACACACGTACACACACACACACACGCGTACACACGTACACACACACACACACACGCGTACACACGTACACACACACACACACACACATACACACGTACACACACACACACACACACACACACACGCCAGGAAACCCTCCAATGAGGGCTTTTAGTCCACAGAGAAACCACAGGCGTACACTCCAAGAAGGAAGCAACAAACAGTACTGATTACACTGCGATTTTAGGTTCTTGACACTTTTAGTTCTTCTTTATTGAATATTATTTATTTTTAAATATATATATTTAGTACTATACAGTACCTTGTAATTGCTACTATACAGTTTATCAACCCAGATCACTAGGAATGGAATGTCTTCCATAATGTCTCATTTGGAAAGCAGCGCTTCAGAGAATTTTGGTGTCCTGAGATGATCCCAGAGGTCAGTCACCCTCACCTGATGAACCCAGAGGTCAGTCCCCCTCACCTTGATGAACCCAGAGGTCAGTCCCCCTCACCTGATGAACCCAGAGGTCAGTCCCCCTCACCTTGATGAACCCAGAGGTCAGTCACCCTCACCTGATGAACCTAGAGGTCAGTCCCCCTCACCTGATGAACCTAGAGGTCAGTCACCCTCACCTTGATGAACCCAGAGGTCAGTCACCCTCACCTGATGAACCTAGAGGTCAGTCACCCTCACCTGATGAATCCAGAGGTCAGTCCCCCTCACCTGATGAACCTAGAGGTCAGTCCCCCTCACCTGATGAACCTAGAGGTCAGTCCCCCTCACCTGATGAACCTAGAGGTCAGTCCCCCTCACCTTGATGAACCCAGAGGTCAGTCACCCTCACCTGATGAACCTAGAGGTCAGTCACCCTCACCTGATGAACCTAGAGGTCAGTCACCCTCACCTTGATGAACCCAGAGGTCAGTCACCCTCACCTGATGAACCTAGAGGTCAGTCACCCTCACCTGATGAACCCAGAGGTCAGTTCCCCTCACCTTGATGAACCCAGAGGTCAGTCACCCTCACCTGATGAACCCAGAGGTCAGTCACCCTCACCTGATGAACCTAGAGGTCAGTCACCCTCACCTGATGAACCCAGAGGTCAGTCACCCTCACCTGATGAACCTAGAGGTCAGTCACCCTCACCTGATGAACCTGCTGAGATGGATCAGCTCCTACTCTGAGAGTCTTGATACATACAGACCCTGGATCAGCTCCTACTCTGAGAGTCTTGATACATACAGACCCTGGATCAGCTCCTACTCTGAGAGTCTTGATACATACAGACCCTGGATCAGCTCCTACTCTGAGAGTCTTGATACAGACAGACCCTGGATCAGCTCCTACTCTGAGAGTCTTGATACATACAGACCCTGGATCAGCTCCTACTCTGAGAGTCTTTATACATACAGACCCTGGATCAGCTCCTACTCTGAGAGTCTTGATACATACAGACCCTGGATCAGCTCCTACTCTGAGAGTCTTGATACATACAGACCCTGGATCAGCTCTTACTCTGAGAGTCTTGATACATACAGACCCTGGATCAGCTCCTACTCTGAGAGTCTTGATACATACAGACCCTGGATCAGCTCCTACTCTGAGAGTCTTGATACATACAGACCCTGGATCAGCTCCTACTCTGAGAGTCTTGATACATACAGACCCTGGATCAGCTCTTACTCTGAGAGTCTTGATACATACAGACCCTGGATCAGCTCCTACTCTGAGAGTCTTGATACATACAGACCCTGGATCAGCTCCTACTCTGAGAGTCTTGATACATACAGACCCTGGATCAGCTCCTACTCTGAGAGTCTTTATACATACAGACCCTGGATCAGCTCCTACTCTGAGAGTCTTGATACATACAGACCCTGGATCAGCTCCTACTCTGAGAGTCTTGATACATACAGACCCTGGATCAGCTCTTACTCTGAGAGTCTTGATACATACAGACCCTGGATCAGCTCCTACTCTGAGAGTCTTGATACATACAGACCCTGGATCAGCTCCTACTCTGAGAGTCTTTATACAGACAGACAGACAGACAGACAGACAGACAGACAGACAGGCAGGCAGGCAGGCAGGCAGGCAGGCAGGCAGGCAGGCGAAGAGGGGTGGAAGACGGTGAAACGGGGTGGAAGACGGTGAAACGGGGTGAAACGGGGTGGAAGACGGTGAAACGGGGTGAAACGGGGTGGAAGACGGTGAAACGGGGTGAAACGGGGTGGAAGACGGTGAAACGGGGTGAAACGGGGTGGAAGACGGTGAAACGGGGTGGAAGACGGTGAAACGGGGTGGAAGACGGTGAAACGGGGTGGAAGACGGTGAAACGGGGTGAAACGGGGTGAAACGGGGTGAAACGGGGTGAAACGGGGTGGAAGACGGTGAAACGGGGTGAAACGGGGTGGAAGACGGTGAAACGGGGTGAAACGGGGTGGAAGACGGTGGAACAAGGGGGAAACGGGGTGGAAGAGGGTGAAACGGGGTGGAAGACGGTGAAACGGGGTGGAAGACGGTGAAACGGGGTGGAAGACTGTGAAACGGGGTGAAACGGGGTGGAAGACGGTGAAACGGGGTGGAAGACGGTGAAACGGGGTGGAAGACTGAAACGGGGTGGAAGACGGTGAAACGGGGTGGAAGACGGTGAAACGGGGTGAAACGGGGTGGAAGACTGTGAAACGGGGTGAAACGGGGTGGAAGACTGTGAAACGGGGTGGAAGACGGTGAAACGGGGTGGAAGACGGTGAAACGGGTTGGAACAAGGGGGAAACGGGGTGGAAGAGGGTGAAACGGGGTGGAAGACGGTGGAACAAGGGGGAAACGGGGTGGAAGAGGGTGAAACGGGGTGGAAGACGGTGAAACGGGGTGGAAGACGGTGAAATAGGGTGGAAGACGGTGAAACAGGGTGGAAGACGGTGAAACAGGGTGGAAGATGGTGAAACAGGGTGGAAGACGGTGAAACAGGGTGGAAGACGGTGAAACGGGGTGGAACAAGGGTGACGCGGGGTGGAAGAGGGTGGAACGGGGTGGGAGAGGGTGGAAGAGGGTGAAACGAGGTGCCTTTAGGAGTGCAGCCTCGGCCTTACAGGTCTCTCTCACCCGTAGACATGTATAACGTACAGCCTGTAGGCGAGTGTCGACATGTATAACGTACAGCCTGTAGGCGAGTGTCGCGGTGAATGTGAAATGAGAGTGAGCCAAACGCTTCCTTCAACCTACAGTATGGATAATGTTTTTGTGATTCCAGAACGGTTCTCCTCTACAAGCCTCTTATTGTCCCAGTCAGTCCCCCCGTCCCCCGTCCCCCCCACCCCCCACCGGCTCCAATTTACAAATCATCCTTTCAGCAGGAAACTGTACTTGACTTTTCATTTGGCTCAGACGTGTACGGTGCAGTCTAGTGCTTCAGAAGCCATGCATATATATTCAAACATGGACGGTGTCCCTAAATGGGACCCGGTGTTCTATATAGTGCACTACTGTTGACCTGGACCCTTTGTCAAAAGTAGTGCACTACGTAGGGAATAGGGTGCCGTTGGATAGTGTTTCGTGCCATCACCTCTCCACGGTATGTGTTTCTTATGGATTTTTATACAATAGTTTAATCCTCCCTTTTTATGCCCGTTAAATCTTCAACTCCATTTTCCATGTCCCGCAGGAATCCTTGCTTAAACCCACTGAAGCCAATTTGGTGAGCTCCTTTACACTGACAGCAGTACTGTCTCTGTCTCCAGACCTCAAATCCAACCCTGGCTCTTCTCCTTCCTAAATCACTCTCTCTTCTCTTCTGTATATCACAGGTAATTAAGAGCCAGGGCTCAGACTCAGCGTCTCGCTCTCTCTCCCCTTCTCTGTCTCTGTCTCTCTCCCTCTCTCTCTCCCCCCCTCTCTCTCTCTCTCTCCCCCCCCCCCCCTCTCTCTCTCTCTCTCTCTCTCTCTCTCTCTGTCTCTGTCTCTGTCTCTGTCTCTGTCTCTGTCTCTGTCTCTCTCTCTCTCTCTCTCTCTGTCTCTGTCTCTGTCTCTCTCCCCCTCTCTCCCTCTCTCTCTCTCTCTCTCTCTCTGTCTCTGTCTCTCTCCCTCTCTCTCTCCCCCTCTCTCTCCCTCTCTCTCTCTCTCTCTCTCTCTCTCTCTCTCTCTCTCTCTCTCTCTCTCTGTCTCTGTCTCTCTCCCTCTCTCTCTCCCCTTCTCTCTCTTTCCCTGCTGTTATCTCTCTATCCCCCCCTCTCCTCTGTCCGTTTCTCTGTAATTATATCTAAAC
The DNA here is from genome assembly GCF_029448725.1 of Salvelinus fontinalis. NCBI lineage: Eukaryota > Metazoa > Chordata > Actinopteri > Salmoniformes > Salmonidae > Salvelinus > Salvelinus fontinalis. Next base: position 56,562,026 of record NC_074676.1, read on the forward strand.
AATGTGTCCTCAACCTCTCTGCCACAGCGTTTTCTGGAACGAGACTCACAGAGAGACAGAGATATAACAAACAGAATGACTCCCTACTTTTTAAAAACACTTTGTCCATTTTGTCTGGAAAAGGATTATGATGTGGATGAAGATGTGCTACTCTCTGAATATCTTTTTTTTAGGCCAAGCTATATTACATTTCTTTGCTTTCTGAATACAAAGATTTCCGTTTTAATCTATGGATTAGTTGGGACTGCAAGTGTTCCTAGTTCAGATTACAGATTTTTCATGAAGACAGCGAGAGACAAGAAATTGGACTTATTTTCCATTGAGACAACTTAGTAGAAGTAATATAGGTCAGGTCTGCTGTGCTCTGTGTACCAGGTAGAGAGTTACTATAGAAGGATGGTGTGTGTGTGTGTGTGTGTGTGTGTGTGTGTGTGTGTGTGTGTGTGTGTGTGTGTGTGTGTGTGTGTGTGTGTGTGTGTGTGTGTGTGTGTGTGTGTGTGTGTGTGTCTCTGTGTGTGTGTGTGTGTGTGTGTGTGTGGGGGGGGTTACTGAGGTTTATTAGAATGTGGTGTTGTTGACTTTCTACTAGTCTCCTGTCCAGGGGTGAGGACTAGTGTCCTGTCCAGGGGTGAGGACTAGTCTCCTGTCCAGGGGTGAGGACTAATGTCCTGTCCAGGGTTGTAGACTAGTGTCCTATCCGGGGGTGAGGACTAGTCTCCTGTCCAGGGGTGAGGACTAGTGTCCTGTCCAGGGGTGAGGACTAGTCTCCTGTCCAGGGGTGAGGACTAGTGTCCTGTCCAGGGGTGAGGACTAGTCTCCTGTCCAGGGGTGAGGACTAGTGTCCTATCCAGGGGTGAGGACTAGTCTCCTGTCCAGGGGTGAGGACTAGTGTCCTGTCCAGGGGTGAGGACTAGTGTCCTGTCCAGGGGTGAGGACTAGTGTCCTGTCCAGGGGTGAGGACTAGTGTCCTGTCCAGGGGTGAGGACTAGTCTCCTGTCCAGGGGTGAGGACTAGTGTCCTGTCCAGGGGTGAGGACTAGTGTCCTATCCAGGGGTGAGGACTAGTGTCCTATCCGGGGGTGAGGACTAGTGTCCTGTCCAGGGGTGAGGACTAGTCTCCTGTCCAGGAGTGAGGACTAGTCTCCTGTCCAGGGGTGAGGACTAGTCTCCTGTCCAAGGGTGAGGACTAGTGTCCTGTCCAGGGGTGAGGACTAGTGTCTTATCCAGGGGTGAGGACTAGTGTCCTGTCCAGGGGTGAGGACTAGTGTCCTGTCCGGAGGTGAGGACTAGTCTCCTGTCCGGGGGTGAGGACTAGTCTCCTGTCCAGGGGTGAGGACTAGTCTCCTGTCCAGGGGTGAGGACTAGTGTCCTGTCCAGGGGTGAGGACTAGTGTCCTGTCCAGGGGTGAGGACTAGTGTCCTGTCCAGGGGTGAGGACTAGTGTCCTGTCCAGGGGTGAGGACTAGTGTCCTGTCCAGGGGTGAGGACTAGTGTCCTGTCCAGGGGTGAGGACTAGTGTCCTGTCCAGGGGTGAGGACTAGTGTACTGTCCAGGGGTGAGGACTAGTGTCCTGTCCAGGGGTGAGGACTAGTGTCCTGTCCAGGGGTGAGGACTAGTGTCCTGTCCAGGGGTGAGGACTAGTGTCCTATCCAGGGGTGAGGACTAATGTCCTGTCCAGGGTTGTAGACTAGTGTCCTATCCGGGGGTGAGGACTAGTGAAATGGTGAAAAGATTCAAGTTCCGCACATCACTGACAACCTGTAATGATCCACCCACACAGACAGTGTGGTGAACAAGGCTCAACAGCACCTCTTTCACCTCAGGAGGCTGAATATATGTGTCTTGTCCCCTAAAGACCCTCACAAACTTCTACAGAATGCACAATTGAGAGCGTCCTGTCGGGCTGTATCACCGCCTGGTTCGACAATTTCACTTCTAGCAACCGCAGGGTTCTCCAGAGGCTGGTGTGGTCTGCCCAACGCATCACCGGCGGTACACTGCCTGCCATCCCGGACACCTACAGCACCCGGTGTCAAAGGAAGGCCAAGATGATCATCAAGATGGACGGAGGGGAGGGAGAGTTGTGTCGGGGAACGAGGGAGGGAGGGACGTAGAGAGAGACGGAGGACGGTGTCGGTGAGAGGGGGGAGAGGGATGGACGTAGAGAGAGACGGAGGACGGTGTCGGTGAGAGGGGGGAGAGGGATGGACGTAGAGAGAGACGGAGGACGGTGTTGGTGAGAGGGGGGAGAGGGGGGAGAGGGATGGACGTAGAGAGAGACGGAGGACGGTGTCGGTGAGAGGGGGGAGAGGGATGGACGTAGAGAGAGACGGAGGACGGTGTTGGTGAGAGGGGGGAGAGGGGGGAGAGGGATGGACGTAGAGAGAGACGGAGGACGGTGTCGGTGAGAGGGGGGAGAGGGAGGGAAGTCGAGAGAGACTGTGGACGGTGTCGGTGAGAGGGGGGAGAGGGGGGAGAGGGATGGACGTAGAGAGAGACGGAGGACGGTGTCGGTGAGAGGGGGGAGAGGGAGGGAAGTCGAGAGAGACTGAGGACGGTGTCGGTGAGAGGGGGGAGAGGGGGGAGAGGGAGGGACGTAGAGAGAGACGGAGGACGGTGTCGGTGAGAGGGGGGAGAGGGAGGGAAGTCGAGAGAGACTGAGGACGGTGTCGGTGAGAGGGGGGAGAGGGATGGAAGTAGAGAGAGACGGAGGACGGTGTCTGTGAGAGGGGGGAGAGGGGGGAGAGGGATGGAAGTAGAGAGAGACTGAGGACGGTGTCGGTGAGAGGGGGGAGAGGGATGGAAGTAGAGAGAGACGGAGGACTGTGTCTGTGAGAGGGGGGAGAGGGGGGAGAGGGATGGAAGTAGAGAGAGACTGAGGACGGTGTCGGTGAGAGGGGGGAGAGGGATGGAAGTAGAGAGAGACGGAGGACGGTGTCGGTGAGAGGGGGGAGAGGGGGGAGAGGGATGGACGTAGAGAGAGACGGAGGACGGTGTCGAGGAGAGGGGGGAGAGGGAGGAGAGGGATGGAAGTAGAGAGAGACGGAGGACGGTGTCGGTGAGAGGGGGGAGAGGGATGGACGTAGAGAGAGATGGAGGACGGTGTCGGTGAGAGGGGGGAGAGGGGGGAGAGGGATGGACGTAGAGAGAGACGGAGGACGGTGTCGGTGAGAGGGGGGAGAGGGATGGAAGTAGAGAGAGACGGAGGACGGTGTCGGTGAGAGGGGGGAGAGGGGGGAGAGGGATGGACGTAGAGAGAGACGGAGGACGGTGTCGGTGAGAGGGGGGAGAGGGATGGACGTAGAGAGAGACGGAGGACGGTGTCGGTGAGAGGGGGGAGAGGGGGGAGAGGGATGGACGTAGAGAGAGACGGAGGACGGTGTCGGTGAGAGGGGGGACAGGGGGGAGAGGGATGGAAGTAGAGAGAGACGGAGGACGGTGTCGGTGAGAGGGGGAGAGGGATGGACGTAGAGAGAGACGGAGGACGGTGTAGGTGAGAGGGGGGAGAGGGATGGAAGTAGAGAGAGACGGAGGACGGTGTCGGTGAGAGAGGGGGAGAGGGAGGGAAGTAGAGAGAGACGGAGGACGGTGTCGGTGAGAGGGGGGAGAGGGAGGGACGTAGAGAGAGACGGAGGACGGTGTCGGTGAGAGGGGGGAGAGGGAGGGAAGTAGAGAGAGACGGAGGACGGTGTCGGTGAGAGGGGGGAGAGGGATGAGAGTAGAGAGAGACGGAGGACGGTGTAGGTGAGAGGGGGGAGAGGGATGGAAGTAGAGAGAGACGGAGGACGGTGTCGGGGAACGAGGGAGGGAGGGACGTAGAGAGAGACGGAGGACGGTGTCGGTGAGAGGGGGGAGAGGGATGGACGTAGAGAGAGACGGAGGACGGTGTCGGTGAGAGGGGGGAGAGGGATGGACGTAGAGAGAGACGGAGGACGGTGTTGGTGAGAGGGGGGAGAGGGGGGAGAGGGATGGACGTAGAGAGAGACGGAGGACGGTGTCGGTGAGAGGGGGGAGAGGGATGGACGTAGAGAGAGACGGAGGACGGTGTTGGTGAGAGGGGGGAGAGGGGGGAGAGGGATGGACGTAGAGAGAGACGGAGGACGGTGTCGGTGAGAGGGGGGAGAGGGAGGGAAGTCGAGAGAGACTGTGGACGGTGTCGGTGAGAGGGGGGAGAGGGGGGAGAGGGATGGACGTAGAGAGAGACGGAGGACGGTGTCGGTGAGAGGGGGGAGAGGGAGGGAAGTCGAGAGAGACTGAGGACGGTGTCGGTGAGAGGGGGGAGAGGGGGGAGAGGGAGGGACGTAGAGAGAGACGGAGGACGGTGTCGGTGAGAGGGGGGAGAGGGAGGGAAGTCGAGAGAGACTGAGGACGGTGTCGGTGAGAGGGGGGAGAGGGATGGAAGTAGAGAGAGACGGAGGACGGTGTCTGTGAGAGGGGGGAGAGGGGGGAGAGGGATGGAAGTAGAGAGAGACTGAGGACGGTGTCGGTGAGAGGGGGGAGAGGGATGGAAGTAGAGAGAGACGGAGGACTGTGTCTGTGAGAGGGGGGAGAGGGGGGAGAGGGATGGAAGTAGAGAGAGACTGAGGACGGTGTCGGTGAGAGGGGGGAGAGGGATGGAAGTAGAGAGAGACGGAGGACGGTGTCGGTGAGAGGGGGGAGAGGGGGGAGAGGGATGGACGTAGAGAGAGACGGAGGACGGTGTCGAGGAGAGGGGGGAGAGGGAGGAGAGGGATGGAAGTAGAGAGAGACGGAGGACGGTGTCGGTGAGAGGGGGGAGAGGGATGGACGTAGAGAGAGATGGAGGACGGTGTCGGTGAGAGGGGGGAGAGGGGGGAGAGGGATGGACGTAGAGAGAGACGGAGGACGGTGTCGGTGAGAGGGGGGAGAGGGATGGAAGTAGAGAGAGACGGAGGACGGTGTCGGTGAGAGGGGGGAGAGGGGGGAGAGGGATGGACGTAGAGAGAGACGGAGGACGGTGTCGGTGAGAGGGGGGAGAGGGATGGACGTAGAGAGAGACGGAGGACGGTGTCGGTGAGAGGGGGGAGAGGGGGGAGAGGGATGGACGTAGAGAGAGACGGAGGACGGTGTCGGTGAGAGGGGGGACAGGGGGGAGAGGGATGGAAGTAGAGAGAGACGGAGGACGGTGTCGGTGAGAGGGGGAGAGGGAGGGAAGTAGAGAGACACGGAGGACGGTGTCGGTGAGAGGGGGGAGAGGGATGGACGTAGAGAGAGACGGAGGACGGTGTAGGTGAGAGGGGGGAGAGGGATGGAAGTAGAGAGAGACGGAGGACGGTGTCGGTGAGAGGGGGGAGAGGGAGGGAAGTAGAGAGAGACGGAGGACGGTGTCGGTGAGAGGGGGGAGAGGGAGGGACGTAGAGAGAGACGGAGGACGGTGTCGGTGAGAGGGGGGAGAGGGAGGGAAGTAGAGAGAGACGGAGGACGGTGTCGGTGAGAGGGGGGAGAGGGATGAGAGTAGAGAGAGACGGAGGACGGTGTAGGTGAGAGGGGGGAGAGGGGTGGAAGTAGAGAGAGACAGAGGACGGTGTCGGTGAGAGGGGGGAGAGGGATGGAAGTAGAGAGAGACGGAGGACGGTGTCGGTGAGAGGGGGGAGAGGGGGGAGAGGGATGGACGTAGAAAGAGACGGAGGATGGTGTCGGTGAGAGGGGGGAGAGGGGGGAGAGGGAGGGACGTAGAAAGAGACGGAGGGCGGTGTCGGTGAGAGGGGGGAGAGGGGGGAGAGGGATGGACGTAGAGAGAGACGGAGGACGGTGTCGGTGAGAGGGGGGAGAGGGATGGACGTAGAGAGAGACGGAGGACGGTGTCGGTGAGAGGGGGGAGAGGGATGGACGTAGAGAGAGACGGAGGACGGTGTCGGTGAGAGGGGGGAGAGGGATGGAAGTAGAGAGAGACGGAGGACGGTGTCGGTGAGAGGGGGGAGAGGGGGGAGAGGGATGGAAGTAGAGAGAGACGGAGGACGGTGTCGGTGAGAGGGGGGAGAGCGATGGAAGTAGAGAGAGACGGAGGACGGTGTCGGTGAGAGGGGGGAGAGCGATGGAAGTAGAGAGAGACGGAGGACGGTGTCGGTGAGAGGGGGGAGAGGGAGGGACGTAGAGAGAGACGGAGGACGGTGTCGGTGAGAGGGGGGAGAGGGGGGAGAGGGATGGACGTAGAGAGAGACGGAGGACGGTGTCGGTGAGAGGGGGGGAGAGCGATGGAAGTAGAGAGAGACGGAGGACGGTGTCGGTGAGAGGGGGGAGAGGGAGGGACGTAGAGAGAGACGGAGGACGGTGTCGGTGAGAGGGGGGAGAGGGGGGAGAGGGATGGACGTAGAGAGAGACGGAGGACGGTGTCGGTGAGAGGGGGGAGAGGGGGGAGAGGGATGGACGTAGAGAGAGACGGAGGACGGTGTCGGTGAGAGGGGGGAGAGGGATGGACGTAGAGAGAGACGGAGGACGTGTCGGTGAGAGGGGGGAGAGGGGGGAGAGGGATGGAAGTAGAGAGAGACGGTGTCGGTGAGAGGGGTGAGAGGGGGGAGAGGGATGGAAGTAGAGAGATGGAGGACGGTGTCGGTGAGAGGGGGGAGAGGGATGGAAGTAGAGAGAGACTGAGGACGGTGTCGGTGAGAGGGGAGAGAGGGAGGGGCGTAGAGAGAGACGGAGGACGGTGTCGGTGAGAGGGGGGAGAGGGGGGAGAGGGATGGACGTAGAAAGAGACGGAGGACGGTGTTGGTGAGAGGGGGGAGAGGGATGGACGTAGAGAGAGACGGAGGACGGTGTCGGTGAGAGGGGGGAGAGGGGGGAGAGGGATGGAAGTAGAGAGAGACGGAGGACGGTGTCGGTGAGAGGGGGGAGAGGGGGGAGAGGGATGGACGTAGAAAGAGACGGAGGACGGTGTCGGTGAGAGGGGGGAGAGGGATGGAAGTAGAGAGAGATGGAGGACGGTGTCGGTGAGAGGGGGGAGAGGGAGGGAAGTAGAGAGAGACGGAGGACGGTGTCAGTGAGAGGGGGGAGAGGGGGGAGAGGGATGGAAGTAGAGAGAGACGGAGGACGGTGTAGGTGAGAGGGGGGAGAGGGATGGAAGTAGAGAGAGACGGAGGACGGTGTCGGTGAGAGGGGGGAGAGCGATGGAAGTAGAGAGAGACGGAGGACGGTGTCGGTGAGAGGGGGGAGAGGGATGGAAGTAGAGAGAGACGGAGGACAGTGTCGGTGAGAGGGGGGAGAGGGAGGGACGTAGAGAGAGACGGAGGACGGTGTCGGTGAGAGGGGGGAGAGGGAGGGAAGTAGAGAGAGACGGAGGACGGTGTCGGTGAGAGGGGGGAGAGGGGGGAGAGGGATGAGAGTAGAGAGAGACGGAGGACGGTGTAGGTGAGAGGGGGGAGAGGGGTGGAAGTAGAGAGAGACAGAGGACGGTGTCGGTGAGAGGGGGAGAGGGATGGAAGTAGAGAGAGACGGAGGACGGTGTCGGTGAGAGGGGGGAGAGGGGGGAGAGGGATGGACGTAGAAAGAGACGGAGGATGGTGTCGGTGAGAGGGGGGAGAGGGGGGAGAGGGATGGAAGTAGAGAGAGACGGAGGACGGTGTCGGTGAGAGGGGGGAGAGGGGGGAGAGGGAGGGACGTAGAAAGAGACGGAGGGCGGTGTCGGTGAGAGGGGGGAGAGGGGGGAGAGGGATGGACGTAGAGAGAGACGGAGGACGGTGTCGGTGAGAGGGGGGAGAGGGATGGACGTAGAGAGAGACGGAGGACGGTGTCGGTGAGAGGGGGGAGAGGGGGGAGAGGGATGGACGTAGAGAGAGACGGAGGACGGTGTCGGTGAGAGGGGGGAGAGGGATGGAAGTAGAGAGAGACGGAGGACGGTGTCGGTGAGAGCGGGGAGAGGGGGGAGAGGGATGGAAGTAGAGAGAGACGGAGGACGGTGTCGGTGAGAGGGGGGAGAGGGATGGAAGTAGAGAGAGACGGAGGACGGTGTCGGTGAGAGGGGGGAGAGCGATGGAAGTAGACAGAGACGGAGGACGGTGTCGGTGAGAGGGGGGAGAGGGATGGACGTAGAGAGAGACGGAGGACGGTGTCGGTGAGAGGGGGGAGAGCGATGGAAGTAGAGAGAGACGGAGGACGGTGTCGGTGAGAGGGGGGAGAGGGAGGGACGTAGAGAGAGACGGAGGACGGTGTCGGTGAGTGGGGGGAGAGGGGGGAGAGGGATGGACGTAGAGAGAGACAGAGGACGGTGTCGGTGAGAGGGGGGAGAGGGATGGACGTAGAGAGAGACGGAGGACGGTGTCGGTGAGAGGGGGGAGAGGGGGGAGAGGGATGGAAGTAGAGAGAGACGGAGGACGGTGTCGGTGAGAGGGGTGAGAGGGGGGAGAGGGATGGAAGTAGAGAGATGGAGGACGGTGTCGGTGAGAGGGGGGAGAGGGATGGAAGTAGAGAGAGACTGAGGACGGTGTCGGTGAGAGGGGAGAGAGGGATGGACGTAGAGAGAGACGGAGGACGGTGTCGGTGAGAGGGGGGAGAGGAGGGAGAGGGATGGACGTAGAGAGAGACGGAGGACGGTGTCGGTGAGAGGGGGGAGAGGGATGGACGTAGAGAGAGACGGAGGACGGTGTCGGTGAGAGGGGGGAGAGGGGGGAGAGGGATGGACGTAGAGAGAGACGGAGGACGGTGTCGGTGAGAGGGGGGAGAGGGATGGACGTAGAGAGAGACGGAGGACGGTGTCGGTGAGAGGGGGGAGAGGGGGGAGAGGGATGGACGTAGAGAGAGATGGAGGACGGTGTCGGTGAGAGGGGGGAGAGGGAGGGAAGTAGAGAGAGACGGAGGACGGTGTCAGTGAGAGGGGGGAGAGGGGGGAGAGGGATGGAAGTAGAGAGAGACGGAGGACGGTGTAGGTGAGAGGGGGGAGAGGGATGGAAGTAGAGAGAGACGGAGGACGGTGTCGGTGAGAGGGGGGAGAGCGATGGAAGTAGAGAGAGACGGAGGACGGTGTCGGTGAGAGGGGGGAGAGGGGGGAGAGGGATGGAAGTAGAGAGAGACGGAGGACGGTGTCGGTGAGAGGGGTGAGAGGGGGGAGAGGGATGGAAGTAGAGAGAGACGGAGGACGGTGTCGGTGAGAGGGGGGAGAGGGATGGACGTAGAGAGAGACGGAGGACGGTGTCGGTGAGAGGGGGGAGAGGGGGGAGAGGGATGGACGTAGAGAGAGACGGAGGACGGTGTCGGTGAGAGGGGGGAGAGGGGGGAGAGGGATGGAAGTAGAGAGAGACTGAGGACGGTGTCGGTGAGAGGGGGGAGAGGGATGGAAGTAGAGAGAGACGGAGGACGGTGTCTGTGAGAGGGGGGAGAGGGGGAAGAGGGATGGAAGTAGAGAGAGACTGAGGACGGTGTCGGTGAGAGGGGGGAGAGGGATGGAAGTAGAGAGAGACGGAGGACGGTGTCGGTGAGAGGGGGGAGAGGGGGGAGAGGGATGGACGTAGAGAGAGACGGAGGACGGTGTCGGTGAGAGGGGGGAGAGGGAGGGACGTAGAGAGAGACGGAGGACGGTGTCGGTGAGAGGGGGGAGAGGGGGGAGAGGGATGGACGTAGAGAGAGACGGAGGACGGTGTCGAGGAGAGGGATGGACGTAGGGAGAGACGGAGGACGGTGTCGGTGAGAGGGGGGAGAGGGGGGAGAGGGATGGACGTAGAGAGAGACGGAGGACGGTGTCGGTGAGAGGGGGGAGAGGGAGGAGAGGGATGGAAGTAGAGAGAGACGGAGGACGGTGTCGGTGAGACGGGGGAGAGGGATGGACGTAGAGAGAGACGGAGGACGGTGTCGGTGAGAGGGGGGAGAGGGATGGAAGTAGAGAGAGATGGAGGACGGTGTCGGTGAGAGGGGGGAGAGGGGGGAGAGGGATGGACGTAGAGAGAGACGGAGGACGGTGTCGGTGAGAGGGGGGAGAGGGATGGACGTAGAGAGAGACGGAGGACGGTGTCGGTGAGAGGGGGGAGAGGGGGGAGAGGGATGGACGTAGAGAGAGACGGAGGACGGTGTCGGTGAGAGGGGTGAGAGGGATGGACGTAGAGAGAGACGGAGGGCGGTGTCGGTGAGAGGGGGGAGAGGGATGGACGTAGAGAGAGACGGAGGACGGTGTCGGTGAGAGGGGGGAGAGGGGGGAGAGGGATGGAAGTAGAGAGAGACGGAGGACGGTGTCGGTGAGAGGGGGAGAGGGAGGGAAGTAGAGAGACACGGAGGACGGTGTTGGTGAGAGGGGGAGGGAAGTAGAGAGAGACGGAGGACGGTGTCGGTGAGAGGGGGGAGAGGGATGGAAGTAGAGAGAGATGGAGGACGGTGTCGGTGAGAGGGGGGAGAGGGATGGAAGTAGAGAGAGACGGAGGACGGTGTCGGTGAGAGGGGGGAGAGGGATGGACGTAGAGAGAGACGGAGGACGGTGTCGGTGAGAGGGGGGAGAGGGGGGAGAGGGGTGGACGTAGAGAGAGACGGAGGACGGTGTCGGTGAGAGGGGGGAGAGGGATGGAAGTAGAGAGAGACGGAGGACGGTGTCGGTGAGATGGGGGAGAGGGGTGGAAGTAGAGAGAGACGGAGGACGGTGTCAGTGAGAGGGGGGAGAGGGGTGGAAGTAGAGAGAGACGGAGGACGGTGTCGGTGAGATGGGGGAGAGGGATGGACGTAGAGAGAGACGGAGGACGGTGTCGGTGAGAGGGGGGAGAGGGAGGGAAGTAGAGAGAGACGGAGGACAGTGTAGGTGAGAGGGGGGAGAGGGAGGGAAGTAGAGAGAGACGGAGGACGGTGTCGGTGAGAGGGGGGAGAGGGAGGGAAGTAGAGAGAGACGGAGGACAGTGTTGGTGAGAGGGGGGAGAGGGAGGGACGTAGAGAGAGACGGAGGACGGTGTCGGTGAGAGGGGGGAGAGGGAGGGAAGTAGAGAGAGACGGAGGACGGTGTCGGTGAGAGGGGGGAGAGGGGGGAGAGGGATGAGAGTAGAGAGAGACGGAGGACGGTGTAGGTGAGAGGGGGGAGAGGGGTGGAAGTAGAGAGAGACAGAGGACGGTGTCGGTGAGAGGGGGGAGAGGGATGGAAGTAGAAAGAGACGGAGGATGGTGTCGGTGAGAGGGGGGAGAGGGGGGAGAGGGATGGAAGTAGAGAGAGACGGAGGACGGTGTCGGTGAGAGGGGGGAGAGGGGGGAGAGGGAGGGACGTAGAAAGAGACGGAGGGCGGTGTCGGTGAGAGGGGGGAGAGGGGGGAGAGGGATGGACGTAGAGAGAGACGGAGGACGGTGTCGGTGAGAGGGGGGAGAGGGATGGAAGTAGAGAGAGACGGAGGACGGTGTCGGTGAGAGGGGGGAGAGGGGGGAGAGGGATGGAAGTAGAGAGAGACGGAGGACGGTGTCGGTGAGAGGGGGGAGAGGGATGGAAGTAGAGAGAGACGGAGGACGGTGTCGGTGAGAGGGGGGAGAGGGATGGACGTAGAGAGAGACGGAGGACGGTGTCGGTGAGAGGGGTGAGAGGGATGGACGTAGAGAGAGACGGAGGGCGGTGTCGGTGAGAGGGGGGAGAGGGATGGACGTAGAGAGAGACGGAGGACGGTGTCGGTGAGAGGGGGGAGAGGGGGGAGAGGGATGGAAGTAGAGAGAGACGGAGGACGGTGTCGGTGAGAGGGGGAGAGGGAGGGAAGTAGAGAGACACGGAGGACGGTGTTGGTGAGAGGGGGAGGGAAGTAGAGAGAGACGGAGGACGGTGTCGGTGAGAGGGGGGAGAGGGATGGAAGTAGAGAGAGATGGAGGACGGTGTCGGTGAGAGGGGGGAGAGGGATGGAAGTAGAGAGAGACGGAGGACGGTGTCGGTGAGAGGGGGGAGAGGGATGGACGTAGAGAGAGACGGAGGACGGTGTCGGTGAGAGGGGGGAGAGGGAGGGACGTAGAGAGAGACGGAGGACGGTGTCGGTGAGAGGGGGGAGAGGGGGGAGAGGGATGGACGTAGAGAGAGACGGAGGACGGTGTCGGTGAGAGGGGGGAGAGGGGGGAGAGGGATGGACGTAGAGAGAGACGGAGGACGGTGTCGGTGAGAGGGGGGAGAGGGATGGACGTAGAGAGAGACGGAGGACGTGTCGGTGAGAGGGGGGAGAGGGGGGAGAGGGATGGAAGTAGAGAGAGACGGTGTCGGTGAGAGGGGTGAGAGGGGGGAGAGGGATGGAAGTAGAGAGATGGAGGACGGTGTCGGTGAGAGGGGGGAGAGGGATGGAAGTAGAGAGAGACTGAGGACGGTGTCGGTGAGAGGGGAGAGAGGGAGGGGCGTAGAGAGAGACGGAGGACGGTGTCGGTGAGAGGGGGGAGAGGGGGGAGAGGGATGGACGTAGAAAGAGACGGAGGACGGTGTTGGTGAGAGGGGGGAGAGGGATGGACGTAGAGAGAGACGGAGGACGGTGTCGGTGAGAGGGGGGAGAGGGGGGAGAGGGATGGAAGTAGAGAGAGACGGAGGACGGTGTCGGTGAGAGGGGGGAGAGGGGGGAGAGGGATGGACGTAGAAAGAGACGGAGGACGGTGTCGGTGAGAGGGGGGAGAGGGATGGAAGTAGAGAGAGATGGAGGACGGTGTCGGTGAGAGGGGGGAGAGGGAGGGAAGTAGAGAGAGACGGAGGACGGTGTCAGTGAGAGGGGGGAGAGGGGGGAGAGGGATGGAAGTAGAGAGAGACGGAGGACGGTGTAGGTGAGAGGGGGGAGAGGGATGGAAGTAGAGAGAGACGGAGGACGGTGTCGGTGAGAGGGGGGAGAGCGATGGAAGTAGAGAGAGACGGAGGACGGTGTCGGTGAGAGGGGGGAGAGGGATGGAAGTAGAGAGAGACGGAGGACAGTGTCGGTGAGAGGGGGGAGAGGGAGGGACGTAGAGAGAGACGGAGGACGGTGTCGGTGAGAGGGGGGAGAGGGAGGGAAGTAGAGAGAGACGGAGGACGGTGTCGGTGAGAGGGGGGAGAGGGGGGAGAGGGATGAGAGTAGAGAGAGACGGAGGACGGTGTAGGTGAGAGGGGGGAGAGGGGTGGAAGTAGAGAGAGACAGAGGACGGTGTCGGTGAGAGGGGGAGAGGGATGGAAGTAGAGAGAGACGGAGGACGGTGTCGGTGAGAGGGGGGAGAGGGGGGAGAGGGATGGACGTAGAAAGAGACGGAGGATGGTGTCGGTGAGAGGGGGGAGAGGGGGGAGAGGGATGGAAGTAGAGAGAGACGGAGGACGGTGTCGGTGAGAGGGGGGAGAGGGGGGAGAGGGAGGGACGTAGAAAGAGACGGAGGGCGGTGTCGGTGAGAGGGGGGAGAGGGGGGAGAGGGATGGACGTAGAGAGAGACGGAGGACGGTGTCGGTGAGAGGGGGGAGAGGGATGGACGTAGAGAGAGACGGAGGACGGTGTCGGTGAGAGGGGGGAGAGGGGGGAGAGGGATGGACGTAGAGAGAGACGGAGGACGGTGTCGGTGAGAGGGGGGAGAGGGATGGAAGTAGAGAGAGACGGAGGACGGTGTCGGTGAGAGCGGGGAGAGGGGGGAGAGGGATGGAAGTAGAGAGAGACGGAGGACGGTGTCGGTGAGAGGGGGGAGAGGGATGGAAGTAGAGAGAGACGGAGGACGGTGTCGGTGAGAGGGGGGAGAGCGATGGAAGTAGACAGAGACGGAGGACGGTGTCGGTGAGAGGGGGGAGAGGGATGGACGTAGAGAGAGACGGAGGACGGTGTCGGTGAGAGGGGGGAGAGCGATGGAAGTAGAGAGAGACGGAGGACGGTGTCGGTGAGAGGGGGGAGAGGGAGGGACGTAGAGAGAGACGGAGGACGGTGTCGGTGAGAGGGGGGAGAGGGGGGAGAGGGATGGACGTAGAGAGAGACAGAGGACGGTGTCGGTGAGAGGGGGGAGAGGGATGGACGTAGAGAGAGACGGAGGACGGTGTCGGTGAGAGGGGGGAGAGGGGGGAGAGGGATGGAAGTAGAGAGAGACGGAGGACGGTGTCGGTGAGAGGGGTGAGAGGGGGGAGAGGGATGGAAGTAGAGAGATGGAGGACGGTGTCGGTGAGAGGGGGGAGAGGGATGGAAGTAGAGAGAGACTGAGGACGGTGTCGGTGAGAGGGGAGAGAGGGATGGACGTAGAGAGAGACGGAGGACGGTGTCGGTGAGAGGGGGGAGAGGAGGGAGAGGGATGGACGTAGAGAGAGACGGAGGACGGTGTCGGTGAGAGGGGGGAGAGGGATGGACGTAGAGAGAGACGGAGGACGGTGTCGGTGAGAGGGGGGAGAGGGGGGAGAGGGATGGACGTAGAGAGAGACGGAGGACGGTGTCGGTGAGAGGGGGGAGAGGGATGGACGTAGAGAGAGACGGAGGACGGTGTCGGTGAGAGGGGGGAGAGGGGGGAGAGGGATGGACGTAGAGAGAGATGGAGGACGGTGTCGGTGAGAGGGGGGAGAGGGAGGGAAGTAGAGAGAGACGGAGGACGGTGTCAGTGAGAGGGGGGAGAGGGGGGAGAGGGATGGAAGTAGAGAGAGACGGAGGACGGTGTAGGTGAGAGGGGGGAGAGGGATGGAAGTAGAGAGAGACGGAGGACGGTGTCGGTGAGAGGGGGGAGAGCGATGGAAGTAGAGAGAGACGGAGGACGGTGTCGGTGAGAGGGGGGAGAGGGGGGAGAGGGATGGAAGTAGAGAGAGACGGAGGACGGTGTCGGTGAGAGGGGTGAGAGGGGGGAGAGGGATGGAAGTAGAGAGAGACGGAGGACGGTGTCGGTGAGAGGGGGGAGAGGGATGGACGTAGAGAGAGACGGAGGACGGTGTCGGTGAGAGGGGGGAGAGGGGGGAGAGGGATGGACGTAGAGAGAGACGGAGGACGGTGTCGGTGAGAGGGGGGAGAGGGGGGAGAGGGATGGAAGTAGAGAGAGACTGAGGACGGTGTCGGTGAGAGGGGGGAGAGGGATGGAAGTAGAGAGAGACGGAGGACGGTGTCTGTGAGAGGGGGGAGAGGGGGAAGAGGGATGGAAGTAGAGAGAGACTGAGGACGGTGTCGGTGAGAGGGGGGAGAGGGATGGAAGTAGAGAGAGACGGAGGACGGTGTCGGTGAGAGGGGGGAGAGGGGGGAGAGGGATGGACGTAGAGAGAGACGGAGGACGGTGTCGGTGAGAGGGGGGAGAGGGAGGGACGTAGAGAGAGACGGAGGACGGTGTCGGTGAGAGGGGGGAGAGGGGGGAGAGGGATGGACGTAGAGAGAGACGGAGGACGGTGTCGAGGAGAGGGATGGACGTAGGGAGAGACGGAGGACGGTGTCGGTGAGAGGGGGGAGAGGGGGGAGAGGGATGGACGTAGAGAGAGACGGAGGACGGTGTCGGTGAGAGGGGGGAGAGGGAGGAGAGGGATGGAAGTAGAGAGAGACGGAGGACGGTGTCGGTGAGACGGGGGAGAGGGATGGACGTAGAGAGAGACGGAGGACGGTGTCGGTGAGAGGGGGGAGAGGGATGGAAGTAGAGAGAGATGGAGGACGGTGTCGGTGAGAGGGGGGAGAGGGGGGAGAGGGATGGACGTAGAGAGAGACGGAGGACGGTGTCGGTGAGAGGGGGGAGAGGGATGGACGTAGAGAGAGACGGAGGACGGTGTCGGTGAGAGGGGGGAGAGGGGGGAGAGGGATGGACGTAGAGAGAGACGGAGGACGGTGTCGGTGAGAGGGGTGAGAGGGATGGACGTAGAGAGAGACGGAGGGCGGTGTCGGTGAGAGGGGGGAGAGGGATGGACGTAGAGAGAGACGGAGGACGGTGTCGGTGAGAGGGGGGAGAGGGGGGAGAGGGATGGAAGTAGAGAGAGACGGAGGACGGTGTCGGTGAGAGGGGGAGAGGGAGGGAAGTAGAGAGACACGGAGGACGGTGTTGGTGAGAGGGGGAGGGAAGTAGAGAGAGACGGAGGACGGTGTCGGTGAGAGGGGGGAGAGGGATGGAAGTAGAGAGAGATGGAGGACGGTGTCGGTGAGAGGGGGGAGAGGGATGGAAGTAGAGAGAGACGGAGGACGGTGTCGGTGAGAGGGGGGAGAGGGATGGACGTAGAGAGAGACGGAGGACGGTGTCGGTGAGAGGGGGGAGAGGGGGGAGAGGGGTGGACGTAGAGAGAGACGGAGGACGGTGTCGGTGAGAGGGGGGAGAGGGATGGAAGTAGAGAGAGACGGAGGACGGTGTCGGTGAGATGGGGGAGAGGGGTGGAAGTAGAGAGAGACGGAGGACGGTGTCAGTGAGAGGGGGGAGAGGGGTGGAAGTAGAGAGAGACGGAGGACGGTGTCGGTGAGATGGGGGAGAGGGATGGACGTAGAGAGAGACGGAGGACGGTGTCGGTGAGAGGGGGGAGAGGGAGGGAAGTAGAGAGAGACGGAGGACAGTGTAGGTGAGAGGGGGGAGAGGGAGGGAAGTAGAGAGAGACGGAGGACGGTGTCGGTGAGAGGGGGGAGAGGGAGGGAAGTAGAGAGAGACGGAGGACAGTGTTGGTGAGAGGGGGGAGAGGGAGGGACGTAGAGAGAGACGGAGGACGGTGTCGGTGAGAGGGGGGAGAGGGAGGGAAGTAGAGAGAGACGGAGGACGGTGTCGGTGAGAGGGGGGAGAGGGGGGAGAGGGATGAGAGTAGAGAGAGACGGAGGACGGTGTAGGTGAGAGGGGGGAGAGGGGTGGAAGTAGAGAGAGACAGAGGACGGTGTCGGTGAGAGGGGGGAGAGGGATGGAAGTAGAAAGAGACGGAGGATGGTGTCGGTGAGAGGGGGGAGAGGGGGGAGAGGGATGGAAGTAGAGAGAGACGGAGGACGGTGTCGGTGAGAGGGGGGAGAGGGGGGAGAGGGAGGGACGTAGAAAGAGACGGAGGGCGGTGTCGGTGAGAGGGGGGAGAGGGGGGAGAGGGATGGACGTAGAGAGAGACGGAGGACGGTGTCGGTGAGAGGGGGGAGAGGGATGGAAGTAGAGAGAGACGGAGGACGGTGTCGGTGAGAGGGGGGAGAGGGGGGAGAGGGATGGAAGTAGAGAGAGACGGAGGACGGTGTCGGTGAGAGGGGGGAGAGGGATGGAAGTAGAGAGAGACGGAGGACGGTGTCGGTGAGAGGGGGGAGAGGGATGGACGTAGAGAGAGACGGAGGACGGTGTCGGTGAGAGGGGGGAGAGGGGGGAGAGGGATGGACGTAGAGAGAGACGGAGGACGGTGTCGGTGAGAGGGGGGAGAGCGATGGAAGTAGAGAGAGACGGAGGACGGTGTCGGTGAGAGGGGGGAGAGCGATGGAAGTAGAGAGAGACGGAGGACGGTGTCGGTGAGAGGGGGGAGAGGGAGGGACGTAGAGAGAGACGGAGGACGTATCGGTGAGAGGGGGGAGAGGGGGGAGAGGGATGGAAGTAGAGAGAGACGGAGGACGGTGTCGGTGAGAGGGGGGAGAGGGGGGAGAGGGATGAACGTAGAGAGAGACGGAGGACGGTGTCGGTGAGAGGGGGGAGAGGGATGGACGTAGAGAGAGACGGAGGACGTATCGGTGAGAGGGGGGAGAGGGGGGAGAGGGATGGAAGTAGAGAGAGACGGAGGACGGTGTCGGTGAGAGGGGTTAGAGGGGGGAGAGGGATGGAAGTAGAGAGATGGAGGACGGTGTCGGTGAGAGGGGGGAGAGGGAGGGGCGTAGAGAGAGACGGAGGACGGTGTCGGTGAGAGGGGGGAGAGGGGGGAGAGGGATGGACGTAGAGAGAGACGGAGGACGGTGTCGGTGAGAGGGGGGAGAGGGATGGACGTAGAGAGAGACGGAGGACGGTGTCGGTGAGAGGGGGGAGAGGGATGGACGTAGAGAGAGATGGAGGACGGTGTCGGTGAGAGGGGGGAGAGGGAGGGAAGTAGAGAGAGACGGAGGACGGTGTCAGTGAGAGGGGGGAGAGGGGGGGAAGTAGAGAGAGACGGAGGACGGTGTCGGTGAGAGGGGGGAGAGCGATGGAAGTAGAGAGAGACGGAGGACGGTGTCGGTGAGAGGGGGGAGAGGGAGGGAAGTAGAGAGAGACGGAGGACAGTGTAGGTGAGAGGGGGGAGAGGGAGGGAAGTAGAGAGAGACGGAGGACGGTGTCGGTGAGAGGGGGGAGAGGGAGGGAAGTAGAGAGAGACGGAGGACAGTGTCGGTGAGAGGGGGGAGAGGGAGGGACGTAGAGAGAGACGGAGGACGGTGTCGGTGAGAGGGGGGAGAGGGAGGGAAGTAGAGAGAGACGGAGGACGGTGTCGGTGAGAGGGGGGAGAGGGGGGAGAGGGATGAGAGTAGAGAGAGACGGAGGACGGTGTAGGTGAGAGGGGGGAGAGGGGTGGAAGTAGAGAGAGACAGAGGACGGTGTCGGTGAGAGGGGGAGAGGGATGGAAGTAGAGAGAGACGGAGGACGGTGTCGGTGAGAGGGGGGAAAGGGGGGAGAGGGATGGACGTAGAAAGAGACGGAGGATGGTGTCGGTGAGAGGGGGGAGAGGGGGGAGAGGGATGGAAGTAGAGAGAGACGGAGGACGGTGTCGGTGAGAGGGGGGAGAGGGATGGACGTAGAGAGAGACGGAGGACGGTGTCGGTGAGAGGGGGGAGAGGGGGGAGAGGGAGGGACGTAGAAAGAGACGGAGGGCGGTGTCGGTGAGAGGGGGGAGAGGGGGGAGAGGGATGGACGTAGAGAGAGACGGAGGACGGTGTCGGTGAGAGGGGGGAGAGGGATGGACGTAGAGAGAGACGGAGGACGGTGTCGGTGAGAGGGGGGAGAGGGGGGAGAGGGATGGACGTAGAGAGAGACGGAGGACGGTGTCGGTGAGAGGGGGGAGAGGGATGGAAGTAGAGAGAGACGGAGGACGGTGTCGGTGAGAGGGGGGAGAGGGGGGAGAGGGATGGACGTAGAGAGAGACGGAGGACGGTGTCGGTGAGAGGGGGGAGAGGGATGGAAGTAGAGAGAGACTGAGGACGGTGTCGGTGAGAGGGGAGAGAGGGATGGACGTAGAGAGAGACGGAGGACGGTGTCGGTGAGAGGGGGGAGAGGGAGGGGCGTAGAGAGAGACGGAGGACGGTGTCGGTGAGAGGGGGGAGAGGAGGGAGAGGGATGGACGTAGAGAGAGACGGAGGACGGTGTCGGTGAGAGGGGGGAGAGGGATGGACGTAGAGAGAGACGGAGGACGGTGTCGGTGAGAGGGGGGAGAGGGGGGAGAGGGATGGACGTAGAGAGAGACGGAGGACGGTGTCGGTGAGAGGGGGGAGAGGGATGGACGTAGAGAGAGACGGAGGACGGTGTCGGTGAGAGGGGGGAGAGGGGGGAGAGGGATGGACGTAGAGAGAGATGGAGGACGGTGTCGGTGAGAGGGGGGAGAGGGAGGGAAGTAGAGAGAGACGGAGGACGGTGTCAGTGAGAGGGGGGAGAGGGGGGAGAGGGATGGAAGTAGAGAGAGACGGAGGACGGTGTAGGTGAGAGGGGGGAGAGGGATGGAAGTAGAGAGAGACGGAGGACGGTGTCGGTGAGAGGGGGGAGAGCGATGGAAGTAGAGAGAGACGGAGGACGGTGTCGGTGAGAGGGGGGAGAGGGGGGAGAGGGATGGAAGTAGAGAGAGACGGAGGACGGTGTCGGTGAGAGGGGTGAGAGGGGGGAGAGGGATGGAAGTAGAGAGAGACGGAGGACGGTGTCGGTGAGAGGGGGGAGAGGGATGGACGTAGAGAGAGACGGAGGACGGTGTCGGTGAGAGGGGGGAGAGGGGGGAGAGGGATGGACGTAGAGAGAGACGGAGGACGGTGTCGGTGAGAGGGGGGAGAGGGGGGAGAGGGATGGAAGTAGAGAGAGACTGAGGACGGTGTCGGTGAGAGGGGGGAGAGGGATGGAAGTAGAGAGAGACGGAGGACGGTGTCTGTGAGAGGGGGGAGAGGGGGAAGAGGGATGGAAGTAGAGAGAGACTGAGGACGGTGTCGGTGAGAGGGGGGAGAGGGATGGAAGTAGAGAGAGACGGAGGACGGTGTCGGTGAGAGGGGGGAGAGGGGGGAGAGGGATGGACGTAGAGAGAGACGGAGGACGGTGTCGGTGAGAGGGGGGAGAGGGAGGGACGTAGAGAGAGACGGAGGACGGTGTCGGTGAGAGGGGGGAGAGGGGGGAGAGGGATGGACGTAGAGAGAGACGGAGGACGGTGTCGAGGAGAGGGATGGACGTAGGGAGAGACGGAGGACGGTGTCGGTGAGAGGGGGGAGAGGGGGGAGAGGGATGGACGTAGAGAGAGACGGAGGACGGTGTCGGTGAGAGGGGGGAGAGGGATGGAAGTAGAGAGAGACGGAGGACGGTGTCGGTGAGACGGGGGAGAGGGATGGACGTAGAGAGAGACGGAGGACGGTGTCGGTGAGAGGGGGGAGAGGGATGGAAGTAGAGAGAGATGGAGGACGGTGTCGGTGAGAGGGGGGAGAGGGGGGAGAGGGATGGACGTAGAGAGAGACGGAGGACGGTGTCGGTGAGAGGGGGGAGAGGGATGGACGTAGAGAGAGACGGAGGACGGTGTCGGTGAGAGGGGGGAGAGGGGGGAGAGGGATGGACGTAGAGAGAGACGGAGGACGGTGTCGGTGAGAGGGGTGAGAGGGATGGACGTAGAGAGAGACGGAGGGCGGTGTCGGTGAGAGGGGGGAGAGGGATGGACGTAGAGAGAGACGGAGGACGGTGTCGGTGAGAGGGGGGAGAGGGGGGAGAGGGATGGAAGTAGAGAGAGACGGAGGACGGTGTCGGTGAGAGGGGGAGAGGGAGGGAAGTAGAGAGACACGGAGGACGGTGTTGGTGAGAGGGGGAGGGAAGTAGAGAGAGACGGAGGACGGTGTCGGTGAGAGGGGGGAGAGGGATGGAAGTAGAGAGAGATGGAGGACGGTGTCGGTGAGAGGGGGGAGAGGGATGGAAGTAGAGAGAGACGGAGGACGGTGTCGGTGAGAGGGGGGAGAGGGATGGACGTAGAGAGAGACGGAGGACGGTGTCGGTGAGAGGGGGGAGAGGGGGGAGAGGGGTGGACGTAGAGAGAGACGGAGGACGGTGTCGGTGAGAGGGGGGAGAGGGATGGAAGTAGAGAGAGACGGAGGACGGTGTCGGTGAGATGGGGGAGAGGGGTGGAAGTAGAGAGAGACGGAGGACGGTGTCAGTGAGAGGGGGGAGAGGGGTGGAAGTAGAGAGAGACGGAGGACGGTGTCGGTGAGATGGGGGAGAGGGATGGACGTAGAGAGAGACGGAGGACGGTGTCGGTGAGAGGGGGGAGAGGGAGGGAAGTAGAGAGAGACGGAGGACAGTGTAGGTGAGAGGGGGGAGAGGGAGGGAAGTAGAGAGAGACGGAGGACGGTGTCGGTGAGAGGGGGGAGAGGGAGGGAAGTAGAGAGAGACGGAGGACAGTGTTGGTGAGAGGGGGGAGAGGGAGGGACGTAGAGAGAGACGGAGGACGGTGTCGGTGAGAGGGGGGAGAGGGAGGGAAGTAGAGAGAGACGGAGGACGGTGTCGGTGAGAGGGGGGAGAGGGGGGAGAGGGATGAGAGTAGAGAGAGACGGAGGACGGTGTAGGTGAGAGGGGGGAGAGGGGTGGAAGTAGAGAGAGACAGAGGACGGTGTCGGTGAGAGGGGGGAGAGGGATGGAAGTAGAAAGAGACGGAGGATGGTGTCGGTGAGAGGGGGGAGAGGGGGGAGAGGGATGGAAGTAGAGAGAGACGGAGGACGGTGTCGGTGAGAGGGGGGAGAGGGGGGAGAGGGAGGGACGTAGAAAGAGACGGAGGGCGGTGTCGGTGAGAGGGGGGAGAGGGGGGAGAGGGATGGACGTAGAGAGAGACGGAGGACGGTGTCGGTGAGAGGGGGGAGAGGGATGGAAGTAGAGAGAGACGGAGGACGGTGTCGGTGAGAGGGGGGAGAGGGGGGAGAGGGATGGAAGTAGAGAGAGACGGAGGACGGTGTCGGTGAGAGGGGGGAGAGGGATGGAAGTAGAGAGAGACGGAGGACGGTGTCGGTGAGAGGGGGGAGAGGGATGGACGTAGAGAGAGACGGAGGACGGTGTCGGTGAGAGGGGGGAGAGGGGGGAGAGGGATGGACGTAGAGAGAGACGGAGGACGGTGTCGGTGAGAGGGGGGAGAGCGATGGAAGTAGAGAGAGACGGAGGACGGTGTCGGTGAGAGGGGGGAGAGCGATGGAAGTAGAGAGAGACGGAGGACGGTGTCGGTGAGAGGGGGGAGAGGGAGGGACGTAGAGAGAGACGGAGGACGTATCGGTGAGAGGGGGGAGAGGGGGGAGAGGGATGGAAGTAGAGAGAGACGGAGGACGGTGTCGGTGAGAGGGGGGAGAGGGGGGAGAGGGATGAACGTAGAGAGAGACGGAGGACGGTGTCGGTGAGAGGGGGGAGAGGGATGGACGTAGAGAGAGACGGAGGACGTATCGGTGAGAGGGGGGAGAGGGGGGAGAGGGATGGAAGTAGAGAGAGACGGAGGACGGTGTCGGTGAGAGGGGTTAGAGGGGGGAGAGGGATGGAAGTAGAGAGATGGAGGACGGTGTCGGTGAGAGGGGGGAGAGGGAGGGGCGTAGAGAGAGACGGAGGACGGTGTCGGTGAGAGGGGGGAGAGGGGGGAGAGGGATGGACGTAGAGAGAGACGGAGGACGGTGTCGGTGAGAGGGGGGAGAGGGATGGACGTAGAGAGAGACGGAGGACGGTGTCGGTGAGAGGGGGGAGAGGGATGGACGTAGAGAGAGACGGAGGACGGTGTCGGTGAGAGGGGGGAGAGGGGGGAGAGGGATGGACGTAGAGAGAGATGGAGGACGGTGTCGGTGAGAGGGGGGAGAGGGAGGGAAGTAGAGAGAGACGGAGGACGGTGTCAGTGAGAGGGGGGAGAGGGGGGGAAGTAGAGAGAGACGGAGGACGGTGTCGGTGAGAGGGGGGGAGAGCGATGGAAGTAGAGAGAGACGGAGGACGGTGTCGGTGAGAGGGGGGAGAGGGAGGGAAGTAGAGAGAGACGGAGGACAGTGTAGGTGAGAGGGGGGAGAGGGAGGGAAGTAGAGAGAGACGGAGGACGGTGTCGGTGAGAGGGGGGAGAGGGAGGGAAGTAGAGAGAGACGGAGGACAGTGTCGGTGAGAGGGGGGAGAGGGAGGGACGTAGAGAGAGACGGAGGACGGTGTCGGTGAGAGGGGGGAGAGGGAGGGAAGTAGAGAGAGACGGAGGACGGTGTCGGTGAGAGGGGGGAGAGGGGGGAGAGGGATGAGAGTAGAGAGAGACGGAGGACGGTGTAGGTGAGAGGGGGGAGAGGGGTGGAAGTAGAGAGAGACAGAGGACGGTGTCGGTGAGAGGGGGAGAGGGATGGAAGTAGAGAGAGACGGAGGACGGTGTCGGTGAGAGGGGGGAAAGGGGGGAGAGGGATGGACGTAGAAAGAGACGGAGGATGGTGTCGGTGAGAGGGGGGAGAGGGGGGAGAGGGATGGAAGTAGAGAGAGACGGAGGACGGTGTCGGTGAGAGGGGGGAGAGGGATGGACGTAGAGAGAGACGGAGGACGGTGTCGGTGAGAGGGGGGAGAGGGGGGAGAGGGAGGGACGTAGAAAGAGACGGAGGGCGGTGTCGGTGAGAGGGGGGAGAGGGGGGAGAGGGATGGACGTAGAGAGAGACGGAGGACGGTGTCGGTGAGAGGGGGGAGAGGGATGGACGTAGAGAGAGACGGAGGACGGTGTCGGTGAGAGGGGGGAGAGGGGGGAGAGGGATGGACGTAGAGAGAGACGGAGGACGGTGTCGGTGAGAGGGGGGAGAGGGATGGAAGTAGAGAGAGACGGAGGACGGTGTCGGTGAGAGGGGGGAGAGGGGGGAGAGGGATGGACGTAGAGAGAGACGGAGGACGGTGTCGGTGAGAGGGGGGAGAGGGATGGAAGTAGAGAGAGACTGAGGACGGTGTCGGTGAGAGGGGAGAGAGGGATGGACGTAGAGAGAGACGGAGGACGGTGTCGGTGAGAGGGGGGAGAGGGAGGGGCGTAGAGAGAGACGGAGGACGGTGTTGGTGAGAGGGGGGAGAGGGATGGACGTAGAGAGAGACGGAGGACGGTGTCGGTGAGAGGGGGGAGAGGGATGGACGTAGAGAGAGACGGAGGACGGTGTCGGTGAGAGGGGGGAGAGGGATGGACGTAGAGAGAGACGGAGGATGGTGTCGGTGAGAGGGGGGAGAGGGGGGAGAGGGATGGACGTAGAGAGAGATGGAGGACGGTGTCGGTGAGAGGGGGGAGAGGGAGGGAAGTAGAGAGAGACGGAGGACGGTGTCAGTGAGAGGGGGGAGAGGGGGGAGAGGGAGGGACGTAGAGAGAGACGGAGGACGGTGTCGGTGAGAGGGGGGAGAGGGATGGACGTAGAAAGAGACGGAGGACGGTGTCGGTGAGAGGGGGGAGAGGGATGGACGTAGAAAGAGATGGAGGACGGTGTCGGTGAGAGGGGGGAGAGGGGGGAGAGGGATGGAAGTAGAGAGATGGAGGACGGTGTCGGTGAGAGGGGGAGAGGGATGGAAGTAGAGAGAGACGGAGGACGGTGTCGGTGAGAGGGGGGAGAGGGATGGAAGTAGAGAGAGACCGAGGACGGTGTCGGTGAGAGGGGGGAGAGGGATGGAAGTAGAGAGAGATGGAGGACGGTGTCGGTGAGAGGGGGGAGAGGGACCGACGTAGAGAGAGACGGAGGACGGTGTCGGTGAGAGGGGGGAGAGGGGGGAGAGGGATGGACGTAGAAAGAGACGGAGGACGGTGTTGGTGAGAGGGGGGAGAGGGATGGACGTAGAGAGAGACGGAGGACGGTGTCGGTGAGAGGGGGGAGAGGGGGGAGAGGGATGGACGTAGAGAGAGATGGAGGACGGTGTCGGTGAGATGAGGGAGAGGGATGGACGTAGAGAGAGACGGAGGACGGTGTAGGTGAGAGGGGGGAGAGGGGGGAGAGGGAGGGAAGTAGAGAGAGACGGAGGACGGTGTCGGTGAGAGGGGGGAGAGGGATGGAAGTAGAGAGAGACGGAGGACGGTGTCGGTGAGAGGGGGGAGAGGGATGGAAGTAGAGAGAGACGGAGGACGGTGTAGGTGAGAGGGGGGAGAGGGATGGAAGTAGAGAGAGACGGAGGACGGTGTCGGTGAGAGGGGGGAGAGGGGGGAGAGGGATGGAAGTAGAGAGAGACTGAGGACGGTGTCGGTGAGAGGGGGGAGAGGGGGGAGAGGGATGGAAGTAGAGAGATGGAGGACGGTGTCGGTGAGAGGGGGGAGAGGGATGGAAGTAGAGAGATGGAGGACGGTGTCGGTGAGAGGGGGAGAGGGGGGAGAGGGATGGACGTAGAGAGAGATGGAGGACGGTGTCGGTGAGAGGGGGGAGAGGGGGGAGAGGGAGGGACGTAGAGAGAGACGGAGGACGGTGTCGGGGAGAGGGGGGAGAGGGATGGACGTAGAGAGAGACGGAGGACGGTGTCGGTGAGAGGGGGGAGAGGGGGGAGAGGGAGGGACGTAGAGAGAGACGGAGGACGGTGTCGGGGAGAGGGGGGAGAGGGATGGACGTAGAGAGAGACGGAGGACGGTGTTGGTGAGAGGGGGGAGAGGGATGGAAGTAGAGAGAGACGGAGGACGGTGTCGGTGAGAGGGGGGAGAGGGATGGAAGTAGAGAGAGACGGAGGACGGTGTCGGTGAGAGGGGGGAGAGGGAGGGACGTAGAGAGAGACGGAGGACGGTGTCGGTGAGAGGGGGGAGAGGGATGGACGTAGAGAGAGACGGAGGACGGTGTCGGTGAGAGGGGGGAGAGGGGGGAGAGGGATGGACGTAGAGAGAGACGGAGGACGGTGTAGGTGAGAGGGGGGAGAGGGGTGGAAGTAGAGAGAGACGGAGGACGGTGTCGGTGAGAGGGGGGAGAGGGATGGAAGTAGAGAGAGACTGAGGACAGTGTCGGTGAGAGGGGGGAGAGGGGGGGAAGTAGAGAGAGACGGAGGACGGTGTCGGTGAGAGGGGGGAGAGGGGGGAGAGGGAGGGACGTAGAAAGAGACGGAGGACGGTGTCGGTGAGAGGGGGGAGAGGGGGGAGAGGGGGGGAAGTAGAGAGAGACGGAGGACGGTGTCGGTGAGAGGGGGGAGAGGGGGGAGAGGGAGGGACGTAGAGAGAGACGGAGGACGGTGTCGGTGAGAGGGGGGAGAGGGGGGAGAGGGATGGACGTAGAAAGAGACGGAGGACGGTGTCGGTGAGAGGGGGGAGAGGGGGGAGAGGGATGGAAGTAGAGAGAGACGGAGGACGGTGTCGGTGAGAGGGGGGAGAGGGGTGAGAGGGATGGACGTAGAGAGACGGAGGACGGTGTCGGTGAGAGGGGGGAGAGGGATGGAAGTAGAGAGATGGAGGACGGTGTCGGTGAGAGGGGGGAGAGGGGTGAGAGGGATGGACGTAGAGAGAGACGGAGGACGGTGTCGGTGAGAGGGGGGAGAGGGATGGAAGTAGAGAGAGACGGAGGACGGTGTCGGTGAGAGGGGGGAGAGGGATGGAAGTAGAGAGATGGAGGACGGTGTCGGTGAGAGGGGGGAGAGGGATGGAAGTAGAGAGAGACTGAGGACGGTGTCGGTGAGAGGGGGGAGAGGGATGGAAGTAGAGAGAGACAGAGGACGGTGTCGGTGAGAGGGGGGAGAGGGGGGAGAGGGATGGACGTAGAAAGAGATGGAGGACGGTGTCGGTGAGAGGGGGGAGAGGGAGGGAAGTAGAGAGAGACGGAGGACGGTGTCGGTGAGAGGGGGGAGAGGGGGGAGAGGGATGGACGTAGAGAGACGGAGGACGGTGTCGGTGAGAGGGGGGAGAGGGATGGAAGTAGAGAGATGGAGGACGGTGTCGGTGAGAGGGGGGAGAGGGGGGAGAGGGATGGAAGTAGAGAGATGGAGGACGGTGTTGGTGAGAGGGGGGAGAGGGATGGACGTAGAGAGATGGAGGACGGTGTCGGTGAGAGGGGGAGAGGGATGGAAGTAGAGAGAGACGGAGGACGGTGTCGGTGAGAGGGGGGAGAGGGGGGAGAGGGATGGAAGTAGAGAGAGACAGAGGACGGTGTCGGTGAGAGGGGGGAGAGGGGGGAGAGGGATGGAAGTAGAGAGAGACGGAGGACGGTGTCGGTGAGAGGGGGGAGAGGGGGGAGAGGGATGGAAGTAGAGAGAGACAGAGGACGGTGTCGGTGAGAGGGGGGAGAGGGAGGGACGTAGAGAGAGACGGAGGACGGTGTCGGTGAGAGGGGGGAGAGGGGGGAGAGGGATGGACATAGAGAGAGATGGAGGACGGTGTCGGTGAGAGGGGGGAGAGGGGGGAGAGGGATGGACGTAGAGAGAGACGGAGGACGGTGTCGGTGAGAGGGGGGAGAGGGATGGACGTAGAGAGAGACGGAGGACGGTGTCGGTGAGAGGGGGGAGAGGGGGGAGAGGGATGGACGTAGAGAGAGACGGAGGACGGTGTCGGTGAGAGGGGGGAGAGGGGGGAGAGGGATGGAAGTAGAGAGAGACGGAGGACGGTGTCGGTGAGAGGGGGGAGAGGGGGGAGAGGGATGGAAGTAGAGAGAGACGGAGGACGGTGTCGGTGAGAGGGGGGAGAGGGGGGAGAGGGATGGACGTAGAGAGAGACGGAGGACGGTGTCGGTGAGAGGGGGGAGAGGGATGGACGTAGAGAGAGACGGAGGACGGTGTCGGTGAGAGGGGGGAGAGGGGGGAGAGGGATGGACGTAGAGAGAGACGGAGGACGGTGTAGGTGAGATGGGGGAGAGGGATGGACGTAGAAAGAGACGGAGGACGGTGTCGGTGAGAGGGGGGAGAGGGATGGACGTAGAGAGAGACTGAGGACGGTGTCGGTGAGAGGGGGGAGAGGGGGGAGAGGGATGGACGTAGAGAGAGACGGAGGACGGTGTCGGTGAGAGGGGGGAGAGGGGGGAGAGGGATGGAAGTAGAGAGAGACGGAGGACGGTGTCGGTGAGAGGGGGAGAGGGAGGGAAGTAGAGAGACACGGAGGACGGTGTTGGTGAGAGGGGGAGGGAAGTAGAGAGAGACGGAGGACGGTGTTGGTGAGAGGGGGAGAGGGATGGAAGTAGAGAGATGGAGGACGGTGTCGGTGAGAGGGGGAGAGGGGGGAGAGGGGGGAGAAGGATGGACGTAGAGAGAGACGGAGGACGGTGTCGGTGAGAGGGGGGAGAGGGATGGAAGTAGAGAGATGGAGGACGGTGTCGGTGAGAGGGGGGAGAGGGGTGAGAGGGATGGACGTAGAGAGAGACGGAGGACGGTGTCGGTGAGAGGGGGGAGAGGGATGGAAGTAGAGAGAGACGGAGGACGGTGTCGGTGAGAGGGGGGAGAGGGATGGAAGTAGAGAGATGGAGGACGGTGTCGGTGAGAGGGGGGAGAGGGATGGAAGTAGAGAGAGACTGAGGACGGTGTCGGTGAGAGGGGGGAGAGGGATGGAAGTAGAGAGAGACAGAGGACGGTGTCGGTGAGAGGGGGGAGAGGGGGGAGAGGGATGGACGTAGAAAGAGATGGAGGACGGTGTCGGTGAGAGGGGGGAGAGGGAGGGAAGTAGAGAGAGACGGAGGACGGTGTCGGTGAGAGGGGGGAGAGGGGGGAGAGGGATGGACGTAGAGAGACGGAGGACGGTGTCGGTGAGAGGGGGGAGAGGGATGGAAGTAGAGAGATGGAGGACGGTGTCGGTGAGAGGGGGGAGAGGGGGGAGAGGGATGGAAGTAGAGAGATGGAGGACGGTGTTGGTGAGAGGGGGGAGAGGGATGGACGTAGAGAGATGGAGGACGGTGTCGGTGAGAGGGGGAGAGGGATGGAAGTAGAGAGAGACGGAGGACGGTGTCGGTGAGAGGGGGGAGAGGGGGGAGAGGGATGGAAGTAGAGAGAGACAGAGGACGGTGTCGGTGAGAGGGGGGAGAGGGGGGAGAGGGATGGAAGTAGAGAGAGACGGAGGACGGTGTCGGTGAGAGGGGGGAGAGGGGGGAGAGGGATGGAAGTAGAGAGAGACAGAGGACGGTGTCGGTGAGAGGGGGGAGAGGGAGGGACGTAGAGAGAGACGGAGGACGGTGTCGGTGAGAGGGGGGAGAGGGGGGAGAGGGATGGACATAGAGAGAGATGGAGGACGGTGTCGGTGAGAGGGGGGAGAGGGGGGAGAGGGATGGACGTAGAGAGAGACGGAGGACGGTGTCGGTGAGAGGGGGGAGAGGGATGGACGTAGAGAGAGACGGAGGACGGTGTCGGTGAGAGGGGGGAGAGGGGGGAGAGGGATGGACGTAGAGAGAGACGGAGGACGGTGTCGGTGAGAGGGGGGAGAGGGGGGAGAGGGATGGAAGTAGAGAGAGACGGAGGACGGTGTCGGTGAGAGGGGGGAGAGGGGGGAGAGGGATGGAAGTAGAGAGAGACGGAGGACGGTGTCGGTGAGAGGGGGGAGAGGGGGGAGAGGGATGGACGTAGAGAGAGACGGAGGACGGTGTCGGTGAGAGGGGGGAGAGGGATGGACGTAGAGAGAGACGGAGGACGGTGTCGGTGAGAGGGGGGAGAGGGGGGAGAGGGATGGACGTAGAGAGAGACGGAGGACGGTGTAGGTGAGATGGGGGAGAGGGATGGACGTAGAAAGAGACGGAGGACGGTGTCGGTGAGAGGGGGGAGAGGGATGGACGTAGAGAGAGACTGAGGACGGTGTCGGTGAGAGGGGGGAGAGGGGGGAGAGGGATGGACGTAGAGAGAGACGGAGGACGGTGTCGGTGAGAGGGGGGAGAGGGGGGAGAGGGATGGAAGTAGAGAGAGACGGAGGACGGTGTCGGTGAGAGGGGGAGAGGGAGGGAAGTAGAGAGACACGGAGGACGGTGTTGGTGAGAGGGGGAGGGAAGTAGAGAGAGACGGAGGACGGTGTTGGTGAGAGGGGGAGAGGGATGGAAGTAGAGAGATGGAGGACGGTGTCGGTGAGAGGGGGAGAGGGGGGAGAGGGGGGAGAGGGAGGGAAGTAGAGAGAGACGGAGGACGGTGTCGGTGAGAGGGGGGAGAGGGATGGAAGTAGAGAGAGACGGAGGACGGTGTCGGTGAGAGGGGGGAGAGGGGGGAGAGGGAGGGAAGTAGAGAGAGACGGAGGACGGTGTCGGTGAGAGGGGGGAGAGGGATGGAAGTAGAGAGAGATGGAGGACGGTGTCGGTGAGAGGGGGGAGAGGGATGGAAGTAGAGAGAGACGGAGGACGGTGTAGGTGAGAGGGGGGAGAGGGGGGAGAGGGAGGGAAGTAGAGAGAGACGGAGGACGGTGTCGGTGAGAGGGGGGAGAGGGATGGAAGTAGAGAGAGACGGAGGACGGTGTCGGTGAGAGGGGGGAGAGGGGGGAGAGGGAGGGACGTAGAGAGAGACGGAGGACGGTGTCGGTGAGAGGGGGGAGAGGGATGGAAGTAGAGAGAGACGGAGGACGGTGTCGGTGAGAGGGGGGAGAGGGGGGAGAGGGAGGGAAGTAGAGAGAGACGGAGGACGGTGTCGGTGAGAGGGGGGAGAGGGATGGAAGTAGAGAGAGATGGAGGACGGTGTCGGTGAGAGGGGGGAGAGGGGGGAGAGGGATGGAAGTAGAGAGAGACGGAGGACGGTGTCGGTGAGAGGGGGGAGAGGGAGGGACGTAGAGAGGGACGGAGGACGGTGTCGGTGAGAGGGGGGAGAGGGAGGGACGTAGAGAGAGACGGAGGACGGTGTCGGTGAGAGGGGGGAGAGGGATGGACGTAGAGAGAGACGGAGGACGGTGTCGGTGAGAGGGGGGAGAGGGGGGAGAGGGATGGACGTAGAGAGAGACGGAGGACGGTGTCGGTGAGAGGGGGGAGAGGGGGGAGAGGGATGGACGTAGAAAGAGACGGAGGACGGTGTCGGTGAGAGGGGGGAGAGGGAAGGAAGTAGAGAGAGACGGAGGACGGTGTCGGTGAGAGGGGGGGAGAGCGATGGAAGTAGAGAGAGACGGAGGACGGTGTCGGGGAGAGGGGGGAGAGGGGGGAGAAGGATGGACGTAGAGAGAGACGGAGGACGGTGTAGGTGAGAGGGGGGAGAGGGATGGACGTAGAGAGAGACGGAGGACGGTGTCGGTGAGAGGGGGGAGAGGGAGGGACGTAGAGAGAGACGGAGGACGGTGTCGGTGAGAGGGGGGAGAGGGAGGGAAGTAGAGAGAGACGGAGGACGGTGTCGG
The DNA here is from genome assembly GCF_029448725.1 of Salvelinus fontinalis. NCBI lineage: Eukaryota > Metazoa > Chordata > Actinopteri > Salmoniformes > Salmonidae > Salvelinus > Salvelinus fontinalis. The sequence goes on from NC_074676.1 coordinate 56,593,135, forward strand.
TGAGAGGGGGGAGAGGGAAGGAAGTAGAGAGAGACGGAGGACAGTGTAGGTGAGAGGGGTTAGAGGGGGGAGAGGGATGGACGTAGAAAGAGACGGAGGACGGTGTCGGTGAGAGGGGGGAGAGGGAGGGAAGTAGAGAGAGACGGAGGACGGTGTCGGTGAGAGGGGGGAGAGCGATGGAAGTAGAGAGAGACGGAGGACGGTGTCGGGGAGAGGGGGGAGAGGGGGGAGAAGGATGGACGTAGAGAGAGACGGAGGACGGTGTCGGTGAGAGGGGGGAGAGGGAGGGACGTAGAGAGAGACGGAGGACGGTGTCGGTGAGAGGGGGGAGAGGGGGGAGAGGGATGGACGTAGAGAGAGACGGAGGACGGTGTCGGTGAGAGGGGGGAGAGGGGGGAGAGGGATGGAAGTAGAGAGAGACGGAGGACGGTGTCGGTGAGAGGGGGGAGAGGGATGGAAGTAGAGAGAGACGGAGGACGGTGTCGGTGAGAGGGGGGAGAGCGATGGAAGTAGAGAGAGACGGAGGACGGTGTCGGTGAGAGGGGGGAGAGGGGGGAGAGGGATGGAAGTAGAGAGAGACGGAGGACGGTGTCGGTGAGAGGGGGGAGAGGGAGGAGAGGGATGGAAGTAGAGAGAGACGGAGGACGGTGTCGGTGAGAGGGGTGAGAGGGGGGAGAGGGGGGAGAGGGATGGACGTAGAGAGAGACGGAGGACGGTGTTGGTGAGAGGGGGGAGAGGGATGGACGTAGAGAGAGACGGAGGACGGTGTTGGTGAGAGGGGGGAGAGGGATGGAAGTAGAGAGAGACGGAGGACGGTGTCGGTGAGAGGAGGGAGAGGGGGGAGAGGGATGGAAGTAGAGAGAGACGGAGGACGGTGTTGGTGAGAGGGGGGAGAGGGATGGAAGTAGAGAGAGACGGAGGACGGTGTCGGTGAGAGGGGGGAGAGGGATGGACGTAGAGAGAGACGGAGGACGGTGTCGGTGAGAGGGGGGAGAGGGATGGAAGTAGAGAGAGACGGAGGACGGTGTCGGTGAGAGGGGGGAGAGGGATGGACGTAGAGAGAGACGGAGGACGGTGTCGGTGAGAGGGGGGAGAGGGATGGACGTAGAGAGAGACGGAGGACGGTGTCGGTGAGAGGGGGGAGAGGGATGGACGTAGAGAGAGACGGAGGACGGTGTCGGTGAGAGGGGGGAGAGGGAGGGAAGTAGAGAGAGACGGAGGACGGTGTCGGTGAGAGGGGGGAGAGGGATGGACGTAGAGAGAGACGGAGGACGGTGTCGGTGAGAGGGGGGAGAGGGATGGACGTAGAGAGAGACGGAGGACGGTGTCGGTGAGAGGGGGGAGAGGGAGGGACGTAGAGAGAGACGGAGGACGGTGTCGGTGAGAGGGGGGAGAGGGATGGACGTAGAGAGAGACGGAGGACGGTGTCGATGAGAGGGGGGAGAGGGATGGACGTAGAGAGAGACGGAGGACGGTGTCGGTGAGAGGGGGGAGAGGGATGGACGTAGAGAGAGACGGAGGACGGTGTCGGTGAGAGGGGGGAGAGGGAGGGACGTAGAGAGAGACGGAGGACGGTGTCGGTGAGAGGGGGGAGAGGGATGGACGTAGAGAGAGACGGAGGACGGTGTCGGTGAGAGGGGGGAGAGGGGGGAGAGGGAGGGAAGTAGAGAGAGACGGAGGATGGTGTCGGTGAGAGGGGGGAGAGGGAAGGAAGTAGAGAGAGACGGAGGACAGTGTAGGTGAGAGGGGGGAGAGGGATGGAAGTAGAGAGAGACGGAGGACGGTGTCGGTGAGAGGGGGGAGAGGGAAGGAAGTAGAGAGAGACGGAGGACGGTGTCGGTGAGAGGGGGGAGAGCGATGGAAGTAGAGAGAGACGGAGGACGGTGTCGGGGAGAGGGGGGAGAGGGGGGAGAAGGATGGACGTAGAGAGAGACGGAGGACGGTGTAGGTGAGAGGGGGGAGAGGGATGGACGTAGAGAGAGACGGAGGACGGTGTCGGTGAGAGGGGGGAGAGGGAGGGACGTAGAGAGAGACGGAGGACGGTGTCGGTGAGAGGGGGGAGAGGGAGGGAAGTAGAGAGAGACGGAGGACGGTGTCGGTGAGAGGGGGGAGAGGGAAGGAAGTAGAGAGAGACGGAGGACAGTGTAGGTGAGAGGGGTTAGAGGGGGGAGAGGGATGGACGTAGAAAGAGACGGAGGACGGTGTCGGTGAGAGGGGGGAGAGGGAGGGAAGTAGAGAGAGACGGAGGACGGTGTCGGTGAGAGGGGGGAGAGGGGGGAGAGGGATGGACGTAGAAAGAGACGGAGGACGGTGTCGGTGAGAGGGGGGAGAGGGAGGGAAGTAGAGAGAGACGGAGGACGGTGTCGGTGAGAGGGGGGAGAGCGATGGAAGTAGAGAGAGACGGAGGACGGTGTCGGGGAGAGGGGGGAGAGGGGGGAGAAGGATGGACGTAGAGAGAGACGGAGGACGGTGTCGGTGAGAGGGGGGAGAGGGAGGGACGTAGAGAGAGACGGAGGACGGTGTCGGTGAGAGGGGGGAGAGGGGGGAGAGGGATGGACGTAGAGAGAGACGGAGGACGGTGTCGGTGAGAGGGGGGAGAGGGGGGAGAGGGATGGAAGTAGAGAGAGACGGAGGACGGTGTCGGTGAGAGGGGGAGAGGGATGGACGTAGAGAGACACGGAGGACGGTGTCGGTGAGAGGGGGGAGAGGGATGGAAGTAGAGAGAGACAGAGGACGGTGTCGGTGAGAGGGGGAGAGGGATGGAAGTAGAGAGAGACGGAGGACGGTGTCGGTGAGAGGGGGGAGAGCGATGGAAGTAGAGAGAGACGGAGGACGGTGTCGGTGAGAGGGGGGAGAGGGGGGAGAGGGATGGAAGTAGAGAGAGACGGAGGACGGTGTCGGTGAGAGGGGGGAGAGGGAGGAGAGGGATGGAAGTAGAGAGAGACGGAGGACGGTGTCGGTGAGAGGGGTGAGAGGGGGGAGAGGGGGGAGAGGGATGGACGTAGAGAGAGACGGAGGACGGTGTTGGTGAGAGGGGGGAGAGGGATGGACGTAGAGAGAGACGGAGGACGGTGTTGGTGAGAGGGGGGAGAGGGATGGAAGTAGAGAGAGACGGAGGACGGTGTCGGTGAGAGGAGGGAGAGGGGGGAGAGGGATGGAAGTAGAGAGAGACGGAGGACGGTGTTGGTGAGAGGGGGGAGAGGGATGGAAGTAGAGAGAGACGGAGGACGGTGTCGGTGAGAGGGGGGAGAGGGATGGACGTAGAGAGAGACGGAGGACGGTGTCGGTGAGAGGGGGGAGAGGGATGGAAGTAGAGAGAGACGGAGGACGGTGTCGGTGAGAGGGGGGAGAGGGATGGACGTAGAGAGAGACGGAGGACGGTGTCGGTGAGAGGGGGGAGAGGGATGGACGTAGAGAGAGACGGAGGACGGTGTCGGTGAGAGGGGGGAGAGGGATGGACGTAGAGAGAGACGGAGGACGGTGTCGGTGAGAGGGGGGAGAGGGAGGGAAGTAGAGAGAGACGGAGGACGGTGTCGGTGAGAGGGGGGAGAGGGATGGACGTAGAGAGAGACGGAGGACGGTGTCGGTGAGAGGGGGGAGAGGGATGGACGTAGAGAGAGACGGAGGACGGTGTCGGTGAGAGGGGGGAGAGGGAGGGACGTAGAGAGAGACGGAGGACGGTGTCGGTGAGAGGGGGGAGAGGGATGGACGTAGAGAGAGACGGAGGACGGTGTCGGTGAGAGGGGGGAGAGGGATGGACGTAGAGAGAGACGGAGGACGGTGTCGGTGAGAGGGGGGAGAGGGATGGACGTAGAGAGAGACGGAGGACGGTGTCGGTGAGAGGGGGGAGAGGGAGGGACGTAGAGAGAGACGGAGGACGGTGTCGGTGAGAGGGGGGAGAGGGATGGACGTAGAGAGAGACGGAGGACGGTGTCGGTGAGAGGGGGGAGAGGGATGGACGTAGAGAGAGACGGAGGACGGTGTCGGTGAGAGGGGGGAGAGGGAGGGACGTAGAGAGAGACGGAGGACGGTGTCGGTGAGAGGGGGGAGAGGGATGGACGTAGAGAGAGACGGAGGACGGTGTCGGTGAGAGGGGGGAGAGGGATGGACGTAGAGAGAGACGGAGGACGGTGTCGGTGAGAGGGGGGAGAGGGATGGACGTAGAGAGAGACGGAGGACGGTGTCGGTGAGAGGGGGGAGAGGGATGGACGTAGAGAGAGACGGAGGACGGTGTCGGTGAGAGGGGGGAGAGGGATGGACGTAGAGAGAGACGGAGGACGGTGTCGGTGAGAGGGGGGAGAGGGATGGACGTAGAGAGAGACGGAGGACGGTGTCGGTGAGAGGGGGGAGAGGGATGGACGTAGAGAGAGACGGAGGACGGTGTCGGTGAGAGGGGGGAGAGGGATGGACGTAGAGAGAGACGGAGGACGGTGTCGGTGAGAGGGGGGAGAGGGATGGACGTAGAGAGAGACGGAGGACGGTGTCGGTGAGAGGGGGGAGAGGGAGGGACGTAGAGAGAGACGGAGGACGGTGTCGGTGAGAGGGGGGAGAGGGATGGACGTAGAGAGAGACGGAGGACGGTGTCGGTGAGAGGGGGGAGAGGGATGGACGTAGAGAGAGACGGAGGACGGTGTCGGTGAGAGGGGGGGAGAGGGAGGGACGTAGAGAGAGACGGAGGACGGTGTCGGTGAGAGGGGGGAGAGGGATGGACGTAGAGAGAGACGGAGGACGGTGTCGGTGAGAGGGGGGAGAGGGATGGACGTAGAGAGAGACGGAGGACGGTGTCGGTGAGAGGGGGGAGAGGGATGGACGTAGAGAGAGACGGAGGACGGTGTCGGTGAGAGGGGGGAGAGGGATGGACGTAGAGAGAGACGGAGGACGGTGTCGGTGAGAGGGGGGAGAGAAGGGGATTTTATGTTTTTTTGTTTTGTTTTCTTTCATTTTGTTTCTGAGGAGTTTTGGCCAGCGGAGGTCAGAAGGTCATTACATAAACAATTCACCCTCCCTCCCTCTCCCTCTCCCTCTCCCTCTCCCTCTCCCTCTCTCTCTCTCTCTCTCTCTCTCTCTCTCTCTCTCTCTCTCCCTCCCTCCCTCCCTCCCTCCCTCCCTCCCTCCCTCTCTTTCTCTCTCTCTCTCTCTCCCTCCCTCCCTCCCTCCCTCCCTCCCTCCCTCCCTCGCTTCTTCACGCACTCACAGGGAACTCTTAATGTCATGTTTAACATGACCAGAAACAGCGTTGGATTGCGCAGCTTCACAGACAACGTGCCCCGTTTTATAACTTAGCAACAGTGTCTGTTAGTGCTTCACTGTTTCCCGGTGCTTTATTTAAACACAACACAACCATGCTTAATTAATTTGGTCAGCAGACTCCGTATAAGCTACATTGATAACATCAATTAGATTGTAATGAAAACAGATAAAAGTAGGAACGGGAGGAGAGAGAGAGAGAAAAAAGCAAATTGAATTTTCTAAACAGGACTCATCTAAGCTTTTAATTTGCAAATCTCATGTCTGTTTGGGTACTTAGAAGTACACAGTCAAGTGATTCAATCTCATGTCTGTTTGGGTACTTAGAAGTACACAGTCAAGTGATTCAATCTCAAGTCCTAGGCAGCATGCCATTTGGGGTTCCCTCCCAAGTCTTTCACGGAGAGGAGCAGACGAGTAGAAATCTAATTTTGCGTGTTACTTCTTATCCTGGCTGGAACATGTGGTTGGATGACTCCTTGGATTAGTGAACACTTTGAGTCTTCATTTTGACTTGATTCTCCTCTCCTGGCCGAGATAAGACATTGTAACACAGAGTGTACATCTTCAATCTTCAACGACAACACATCACAGCTAACTCCAGATTAGAGACCCTTAGTTAGACTGAACTGTTGCAATTATGGATGTCAATCTGGTGGTGTTAGTGTCTCTCGCTGTCAAGCTCTCTCTTTCTCTCTCTCTCTCTCTCTCTCTCTCTCTCTCTCTCTCTCTCTCTCTCTCTCTCTCTCTCTCTCTCTCTCTCTCTCTCTCTCTCTCTCGCAGACGGGTACAGGGGCAGGCAGAGTGGTCAGGCGGGCGGGTACAGGGGTAGGCAGGCGGGTATAGGGGCAGGCAGAGTGGTCAGGCGGGCGGGTACAGGGGCAGGCAGAGTGGTCAGGCAGGCGGGTACAGGGGTAGGCAGGCGGGTATAGGGGCAGGCAGAGTGGTCAGGCGGGCGGGTACAGGGGCAGGCAGAGTGGTCAGGCAGGTGGGTACAGGGGTAGGCAGGCGGGTACAGGGGCAGGCAGAGTGGTCAGGCGGGCGGGTACAGGGGTAGGCAGAGTGGTCAGGCAGACGGGTACAGGGGCAGGCAGAGTGGTCAGGCGGGCGGGTATAGGGGTAGGCAGAGTGGTCAGGCAGGCGGGTACAGGGGCAGGCAGAGTGGTCAGGCGGGCGGGTACAGGGGCAGGCAGGCGGGTATAGGGGCAGGCAGGCGGGTACAGGGGCAGGCAGGCGGGTATAGGGGTAGGCAGAGTGGTCAGGCGGGCGGGTACAGGGGCAGGCAGAGTGGTCAGGCGGGCGGGTACAGGGGCAGGCAGAGTGGTCAGGCAGGCGGGTATAGGGTAAGGACAGGTAAGGGTCAAAACCAGGAGGACGAGAAAAGAGAGACTGGGGGAAAACAGGAGCTGAGACACAAAAACGCTGGTTGACTTGAACAAACAAGACGAACTGTCACAGAGAGACAGGAAACACAGGGATAAATACACCGGGGATATTAAGAGACACCCGGACGGTGGGTGGAGACAAGCAGAGTGACAGGTGAAAACAGATCAGGGCGTGACTGAGTTAGGGACGAACAACCGCTTAGCCGGGCCCCTTCAGGTTCAGGCTGGGAACCTTGGGAACCAAGGTTTTAATACCCCAAACCGCTGAAGCCGCAAGGCAGGAGGAAGGGAGAAGGGTTTCGGAGACTGAGGGTTTAACAGAGGAACTGTATAGGCAGGAGAGAACATCAGGCTTCACATTTTTGGACCCTGGGCGGTAGGAAATGGTGAAGTTGAATCTGGTAAATAACAAAGCCCACCGGGCCTGCCTGGAGTTGAGGCGCTTGGCAGTACGGAGATATTCCACATTTTTATGGTCGGTCCAAACCAAGAATGTCTGTTCTGCTCCTTCCAGTCAGTGCCTCCACTCCTCCAGGGCCATCTTGACCGCCAGGAGTTCTCGGTTGCCTACGTCGTAGTTCCTCTCTGCAGGATTGAGACGATGGGGACAGGAAGGCACAGGGATGGAGGTTTTCTTCCTCGTCAGATCGCTGGGACAGGATGGCCCCCAACTCCAACATCATAAGCATCAACCTCAACCACAAATTGACGCGAGGGGTCCGGATGGATGAGGATGGGTGCCGATGCTTCAGGTCCACAAAGGTTTTGTCGGCAGCTGGAGACCATTTGAACGGTACCTTTTGGGGAGTGCAGAGAGAGGGGCCGCCAGGGTGCTGTAACCCCGATTGAAACGGCGGTAGAGGTTTGCAAAACCCAGGAAACGTTGTAACTTCACCCTGGACGTAGGTTGAGGCCAATCGAACCACTGCTTTCACCTTTTCCGGATCCATTATGGACATTTCCCTCAGCGATGACACATCCCAGACAGGAGATTGTAGAGCGGTGAAACTTACACTTCTCGGCCTTCACAAACAACTGGTTCTCCAGGAGGCGCTGAAGGACTTGTCTGACACGGAGGAGAACGTGTTCTTGGGTAGAACGGGGGGGGGGGGGGGGGGGGGGGGGGGGGGGATGGGGGGGGGACGGGATGTCGTCAAGGTAGACGAACACAAAACGATTTCATAAACAGGAAGCACATCGTTTACCAGGGCCTTGGAAGGGGAGTCCAAACGGCATGACCTGGTACTGGGAATACAGGCCAAACCCAGTGATGTGTTTTGGATTTGCCCCAAACATAAGGCTTTGCATTTAGGCCAAAATGTGGATTCCTTTGCCGTGTTATTTTGCAGTATTACTTTAGTGTCTTATTTGCATATAGGATGCATGTTTTGGAAGAGTTTTATTCTGTTTATTTCTATTCTTCTTTTCACTCTGTCATGTAGGTTAGTATTGTGGAGTAACTACAATGTTGTTGATCCATCCTCAGTGTTCTCCTATCACAGCCATTAAACTCTGTAACTGTTTCAAAATCACCATTGGCCTCATGGTGAAATCCCTGAGCAGTTTCCTTCCTCTCCTGCAGCTCAGTTCAGAAGGTTGACTGTATCTTTGTTGTGTCTGGGTGGTTTAATACATCATCCACAGAATAATTATTAACTTGACCACGCTTAAAGAGATATTCAATGTCTGATTTGTTATCAAAACCTACCAATCAATGCCCTTCTTTTATGAGGCTTTTGAAAAGCTCCCTGGTTTTTGTAGTTGAATTTGTGCTTGAAATTCAATACTTGGCAGAGGGACCTGACAGATGTTGTATGTATGGGGGACAGAGGAAAGGGGTAGTCATTACAAATCATGTCAATCCCTATTATTATACACAGAGTGAGTCAGTCCATGTAACTTATTATGGGATTTGTTAAGCCACATTTCACTGCTGAACTAATTTAGGCCTAAACAAAGAATACAGTACTTATGCAACAACTATAGTTTAGTTATAAAATGTTTATTTTATTTGTAAAAATGTATAGAATCTTCTTTTCTCTTTGGCATTATGGAGTATTTCATGGAGTATTTTGTGGAGTTTTTATGTAGTATTTTATGTAGTATTTCATGGAGTATTTTGTGGAGATCAATTACAAAAAACATCAAAATTCAATCTATTTAAATCCCATTTTGTAACAAAATGTAAAAAAATCCAAAGGTGGTAAATACTGATATCCACTGTATGTATGTGTGTGTGTGATCAATCAATCAATCATCAATCATCTGAGTGAACTTCCCAGAGGTATATATGACTGTGTTGGTATCTGTGTGTTTTAGGTGACTATCCCCCTCCTCCTCCTGCTGAAGACAGAGGCCTCTCGTCCTCTATCTCGTTCCCACCGCCTCCTCCCATGGACAGAGAATATCAGGTATGATCATTTAAAAAATATATATTTATTCAGGTAAGTCTATTAATCTGACACAGCCAGGTACATTATCTCTGTATTAAACTGGCAGGTACATTATCTCTGTATTAAACTGGCAGGTACATTATCTCTGTATTAAACTGCCAGGTACATTATCTCTGTATTAAACTGCCAGGTACATTATCTCTGTATTAAACTGCCAGGTACATTATCTCTGTATTAAACTGCCAGGTACATTATCTCTGTATTAAACTGTCAGGTACATTATCTCTGTATTAAACTGTCATGTACATTATCTCTGTATTAAACTGCCAGGTACATTATCTCTGTATTAAACTGCCAGGTACATTATCTCTGTATTAAACTGGCAGGTACATTATCTCTGTATTAAACAGCCAGGTACATTATCTCTGTATTAAACTGGCAGGTACATTATCTCTGTATTAAACTGGCAGGTACATTGCTAGGTATTGAATGGCTGGGTATTGAATGGCTGGGTATTGAATGGGTGGGTATTGAATGGCTGGGTATTGAATGACTGGGTATTGAATGGGTGAGTATTGAATGAATGGGTGGGTATTGAATGAATGGGTGGGTATTGAATGAATGGGTGGGTATTGAATGAATGGGTGGGTATTGAATGAATGGGTGGGTATTGAATGAATGGGTGGGTAATTGAATGAATGGGTGGGTATTGAATGGATGGGTGGGTATTGAATGAATGGGTGGGTATTGAATGAATGGGTGGGTATTGAATGGGTGGGTATTGAATGGATGGGTTTTGCATGATAAGGGTATTTGACTATGAACATTACACATCTTGGCCATGTTCTGTTATAATCTCCACCCGACACAGCCAGAAGAGGACTGGCCACCCCCCAGAGCCTTGTTCCTCTCTAGGTTTCTTCCTAAGTTCCTTCCTTTCTAGGGAGTTTTTCTTACCCACCATCTGCATTGCTTGCTGTTGGGGTTTTAGGCTGGGTTTCTGTACAGCACTCTGCAGCACTCCACCAATCAGGGGTTTAGGCTGGGTTTCTGTACAGCACTCTGCAGCACTCCACCAATCAGGGGTTTAGGCTGGGTTTCTGTACAGCACTCCACCAATCAGGGGTTTAGGCTGGGTTTCTGTACAGCACTCTGCAGCACTCCACCAATCAGGGGTTTAGGCTGGGTTTCTGTACAGCACTCTGCAGCACTCCACCAATCAGGGGTTTTAGGCTGGGTTTCTGTACAGCACTCTGCAGCACTCCACCAATCAGGGGTTTAGGCTGGGTTTCTGTACAGCACTCCACCAATCAGGGGTTTAGGCTGGGTTTCTGTACAGCACTCTGCAGCACTCCACCAATCAGGGGTTTAGGCTGGGTTTCTGTACAGCACTCTGCAGCACTCCACCAATCAGGGGTTTAGGCTGGGTTTCTGTTTAAGTACTGTGACATCTGATGATTTAAAAAGGGTTTTATCAATACATTTGATTGATTGACTTGAGTGGGTGTTTTTTTTTTCTACTGGTTATTGGATGAGAGAGAATAGGGAGCATTCCTTTAAAACAAAGATAACTCTGAGCACACAGCGAGACAGAGTTCAGGGTGAAAGGTCCACCGTATTAGAGAGAGAGTTTTCTTTCAAACAGTGATTCTTGTCTTATTCTGCTCTGTACTCTTTCTACTGGCTTACAGAGGCTTGTTTAAGGCCAAGGTCAACTGTTCTCACACACATACACACACAGAGAGAGAGAGAGAACGAAAGACAGGCTGTGAATCCTAATACCACCCCAAACTAAACCAGGATGAAGTATGTGAGTGAGAGCAGAGACACCACTAGTCCTTAGACTCTGATCCACACCAGGCAGACAGCAGAGACACCACTAGTCCTTAGACTCTGATCCACACCAGACAGACAGCAGAGACACCACTAGTCCTTAGACTCTGATCCACACCAGGCAGACAGCAGAGACACCACTAGTCCTTAGACTCTGATCCACACCAGACAGACAGCAGAGACACCACTAGTCCTTAGACTCTGATGCAGACAGAGGAGGGAGGGAGGGAGGGAGGGAGGGGGAGAGAGGGGGAGGAAGGGAGGGGGGAGGAAGGGAGGGAGGGAGAGAGGGAGAGAGGGGGAGGAAGGGAGGGGGGAGGAAGGGAGGGAGGGAGGGAGGGAGGGAGGGAGGGAGGGAGAGAGGGGGAGAGAGGGAGGGAGGAAGCAGGCCTTGAAGGATGAATAGCTCTTTATCAATTTAGGAGCAGGAATAGCATCTGAAGATAGATACATCTTAAGACCCCTGGTGTGCTGTAGGAAGGATACACTGTCAGAGGCTCTAACTCTGTAAATGTTGAACTGCAGGGAACAATAGGATATTGGGGGGGGGGGGGGGGGGGGGGGGGGGGGGTGCAGCACGTTGTGTCTATACCTCCTATTAAACATGGGAAATTACATATACTGAAACAAGTGATTGTATCATTCCAACGCCTTTGTGTGTGTGTCCAGATGCTTGACCTGTGTGAGATCTCTCTCTGTGTGTGTGTTTTGTGTTTGTGTGTGTGTTTTGTTTGTGTGTGTGTGTGTCTGTGTCTGTGTCTGTGTGTGTGTGTGTGTGTGATTCTCATTCTAACTCCTAGATGTCCTTTCTCTAGATGCATGGACCAGAGAAGACCCTCGAGGAAAGACGTTCCAGTCTCATTCTAACTCCTAGATGTCCTTTCTCTAGATGCATGGACCAGAGAAGACCCTCGAGGAGAGGCGTTCCACTCTCATTCTAACTCCTGTCCTTTCTCTAGATGCATGGACCAGAGAAGACCCTGGAGGAGAGGCGTTCCAGTCTCATTCTAACTCCTAGATGTCCTTTCTCTAGATGCATGGACCAGAGAAGACACTGGAAGAGAGGCATTTCAGTCTCATTCTAACTCCTGTCCTTTCTCTAGATGCATGGACCAGAGAAGACCCTGGAGGAGAGGCGGTCCAGTCTGGATGCTGAGATTGACTCTCTAACCTCTATCCTGGCTGACCTGGAGAGTAACTCACCTTACAAGCCCCACAATGCACCGGTAAGCTACCGTACTGTCACTGTATTACCAACACACCTCACAATACACAGGTAAACTACCGTACTGTCCGTTTACTACCAACACACCCCACAATACACAGGTAAACTACCGTACTGTCCGTTCATTACCAACACACCCCACAATACACAGGTAAACTACCGTACTGTCCGTTTACTACCAACACACCCCACAATACACAGGTAAACTACCGTACTGTCACTGTGTTACCAACACACCTCACAATACACAGGTAAACTACCGTACTGTCCGTTTACTACCAACACACCCCACAATACACAGGTAAACTACCGTACTGTCCGTTCATTACCAACACACCCCACAATACACAGGTAAACTACCGTACTGTCCGTTTATTACCAACACACCCCACAATACACAGGTAAACTACCGTACTGTCCGTTTATTACCAACACACCCCACAATACACAGGTAAACTACCGTACTGTCACTGTGTTACCAACACACCCCACAATACACAGGTAAACTACCGTACTGTGACTGTGTTACCAACACACCCCACAATACACAGGTAAACTACCGTACTGTCACTGTGTTACCAACACACCCCACAATACACAGGTAAACTACCGTACTGTCACTGTGTTACCAACACACCCCACAATACACAGGTAAACTACCGTACTGTCACTGTGTTACCAACACACCCCACAATACACAGGTAAACTACCGTACTGTCACTGTGTTACCAACACACCCCACAATACACAGGTAAACTACCGTACTGTCACTGTGTTACCAACACACCCCACAATACACAGGTAAACTACCGTACTGTCACTGTGTTACCAACACACCCCACAATACACAGGTAAACTACCGTACTGTCACTGTGTTACCAACACACCCCACAATACACAGGTAAACTACCGTACTGTCACTGTAATACCAACACACCCCACAATACACAGGTAAACTACCGTACTGTCACTGTGTTACCAACACACCTCACAATACACAGGTAAACTACCGTACTGTCCGTTTACTACCAACACACCCCACAATACACAGGTAAACTACCGTACTGTCACTGTGTTACCAACACACCTCACAATACACAGGTAAACTACCGTACTGTCCGTTTACTACCAACACACCCCACAATACACAGGTAAACTACCGTACTGTCCGTTTACTACCAACACACCCCACAATACACAGGTAAACTACCGTACTGTCACTGTAATACCAACACACCTCACAATACACAGGTAAACTACCGTACTGTCCGTTCATTACCAACACACCCCACAATACACAGGTAAAATACCGTACTGTCCGTTTATTACCAACACACCCCACAATACACAGGTAAACTACCGTACCGTCACTCAACAAGCTCTGCAATACTTCTTTAGTTTAGTTACTATACCAAAACACCCCGCATTACACAGTTACAAACTTTACTAGCTTCTTTCAAAACCCTCTGCATCACAGAGGTCCATTTGCATTGGGCAGATTTGAACAGCCTGCACACATCAAAAATACTTGTATATGCAATTTTCCCTGACATTTGTGGAGATCACGTGAGTTAGTACACAGATGTCGTCTCACCTAATCCTAGTTCTTAGGTCGTTTATTTGCATTGGTTTGAATCCCGACCTTGTAGTGTGGTATTTCTCATTTTTTTTGGAAAGTGTTACTGAGTTTCTAATAATAAAATGGCCTACATTACTACTAGATAACGGATGAATTTAAAAGCATCTTGAACTCGTCAAAGCCTTTGGGCGCTAAAAGATAAATTGTTTGACACACAATAAATGTAGGACATCACAGTGTTAAAAAAACCAACCAATCGTGTTTTGGGAAAGGGACAGGAAGGGCTTGAGGGCCAAACAGCAGAAAAGAGATCACAGCTGGATCTGATTAGATGGGAACCTTGTGTACGTACGCTAGTAGTTTCCACGGTTTTCAGAGCCACTGTTGCTATGGGAGCAAACGAGGGTATATTCTAGGGCAGGGGTGGGCAAATCTTTTGGTTCGAGAGCCACATCGGGATTTTGAAATTCAACGGAGGGACCAATTATTTTTTTTTAAATCAATTTGCGGGGGGGGGGGCCTCCCGAGTGCTGCAGTGTGCTTGAGGCGTCACTACAGACCTGGGTTCAATCCCAGGCTATGTCACAGCTGGCCGTGACTGGGAGACCCATGAGGCGGCACACAATTGGCCCAGCAGCTTGGCTTGGCTGGGTCGTGTTTCGGAGGACGCATGGCTCTCGACCTTCACCTCTCCCGAGGCCATACGGGAGTTGCAGCGATGAGACAAGACTGTAACTACCAATTGGTGAGAAAAAAGGGGTCAAATTTTTTTTTTCCTTTCATTTTTTAATGTCTCGCGGGCCGGATATGCCCCCCCCCCCCTTGTTTGAGGGTCTTGTAATGACTGTGCTATGTGGTTGTCTATCCTACCGTAATGACTGTGATATGTGGTTGTCTATCCTACCGTAATGACTGTGATATGTGGTTGTCTATCCTACCGTAATGACTGTGATATGTGGTTGTCTATCCTACCGTAGTTGAATTTAATGACTGTGATATGTGGTTGTCTATCCTACCGTAATGACTGTGATATGTGGTTGTCTATCCTACCGTAATGACTGTGATATGTGGTTGTCTATCCTACCGTAATGACTGTGATATGTGGTTGTCTATCCTACCGTAATGACTGTGATATGTGGTTGTCTATCCTACCGTAATGACTGTGATATGTGGTTGTCTATCCTACCGTAATGACTGTGATATGTGGTTGTCTATCCTACCGTAATGACTGTGCTATGTGGTTGTCTATCCTACCGTAGTTGAATGTATTGACTGTGATATGTGGTTGTCTATCCTACCGTAGTTGAATGTAATGACTGTGATATGTGGTTGTCTATCCTACCGTAGTTGAATGTAATGACTGTGATATGTGGTTGTCTATCCTACCGTAATGACTGTGATGTGTGGTTGTCTATCCTACCGTAATGACTGTGATATGTGGTTGTCTATCCTACCGTAATGACTGTGATATGTGGTTGTCTATCCTACCGTAATGACTGTGATATGTGGTTGTCTATCCTACCGTAATGACTGTGATATGTGGTTGTCTATCCTACCGTAGTTGAATGCACTTGACTGTATGTGGCTCTCTATAAGAGTGTCTGCTAAATTACCAACATGTGAAATGTGACAAAATAGGGTCTCGCCTTACTAAGCCATGCCATCAGCCACAGTTATGGCTAGGGGGGATACTAGATGGGTGACCCTGTTTGGTTTCTTCTTCTTTCCAGGGTGTACTCTGTTTGGTTTCTTCTTCTTTCCAGGGTGTACTCTGTTTGGTTTCTTCTTCTTTCCAGGGTGTAGCCTGTTTGGTTTCTTCTTCTTTCCAGGGTGTACTCCGTTTGGTTTCTTCTTCTTTCCAGGGTGTACCCTGTTTGGTTTCTTCTTCTTTCCAGGGTGTACCCTGTTTGGTTTCTTCTTCTTTCCAGGGTGTACTCCGTTTGGTTTCTTCTTCTTTCCAGGGTGTACTCCGTTTGGTTTCTTCTTCTTTCCAGGGTGTACTCCGTTTGGTTTCTTCTTCTTTCCAGGGTGTACCCTGTTTGGTTTCTTCTTCTTTCCAGGGTGTACTCCGTTTGGTTTCTTCTTCTTTCCAGGGTGTACTCCGTTTGGTTTCTTCTTCTTTCCAGGGTGTACTCCGTTTGGTTTCTTCTTCTTTCCAGGCTGTACCCTGTTTGGTTTCTTCTTCTTTCCAGGGTGTACTCCGTTTGGTTTCTTCTTCTTTCCAGGGTGTACTCCGTTTGGTTTCTTCTTCTTTCCAGGGTGTACCCTGTTTGGTTTCTTCTTCTTTCCAGGGTGTACCCTGTTTGGAGTCTTTGTTTTCCTTTCTGCTGTCCTGGCAGGCTGTGTTAATGAGCTACACCCCGCTAGTAGCTGTAGTTAGTGTTGTTGTGGTGATTCTGTTTGGTGTTCTGTCTCGAGAGCGGATTATACCGGAGTGTTTTGATTTGAAGAGCGGTTGACCTGGACACCAGGAAATGGAAGCTATCGTCCAATCAGACGCATTTCTGTGCCTCTCTGTAAGACATTTCAGCCGTCTAAAGTTTGTGTTTGGGAAATAAAATATAGAAAATGAACACTCTCACGTGCACACGCATACAGTCGGTACACACACACACACACACACACACACACACACACACACACACACACACACACACACACACACACACACACACACACACACACACACACACACACACACACACACACACACACACACACACACACACACACACACCGACGTTCTGTCACACACACCGACATGCACACACAGCTAAACAAACACATTTCTGAGGTTCCTTACCCACACGCTAGTTCCAGTACATATTTATAGAAATATATCATGAATGCAGATCTTTAATATGAAGTGTTAAGGAGTTAGAGAATCTGCCAGTGTTTCTACCTGTAACTCTGCCAGGACTGGGAGGGAATAGACACACTGTACTACTGTTGACCAGAGAACCATCAATAGATTCAAGGCATAATGTACAGACAAATGTATGGTAGGATGTGAGTACAATGGAGGTACACCTAGGCGTTGAGTGACGATGAGAGAGGTTTTGTCTCTAGAGGCACCGCGTCTGTAATGGGTCCGCGGTCAAACCACCAGCCCTCATCACTGTCAAACGCTCCCTAAAACACTTCAGCGAGCAGGCCTTTCTAATCGACCTGGCCCGGGTATCCTGGAAGGATATTGACCTCATCCCGTCAGTAGAGGATGACTGGTTGCTCTTTAAAAGTGCTTTCCTCACCATCTTAAATAAGCATGCCCCTTTTAAAAAACGTAGAACTAAGAACAGATATAGCCCTTGGTTCACTCCAGACCTGACTGCCCTTGACCAGCACAAAAACATCCTGTGGCGTTCTGCATTAGCATCGAATAGCCCCCGTGATATGCATCCTGAAGCACAAACTCCAGAAAGTTCTGGGACACTGTAAAGTCCATGGAGAATAAGAGTACCTCCTCCCAGCTGCCCACTGCACTGAGGATAGGCAACTCTGCTACCAACGATAAACCTACCATAATCGATAATTTCAAGAAGCATTTTTCTACGGCTGGCCATGCTTTCCACCTGGCTACCCCGGTCAACAGCACTGCACCCCCCACAGCAACTTCACCCCCCCCACCCCCACTTCTCCTTCACCCAAATCCAGACAGCTGATGTTCTGTTATCTGGATCTCTACAAATCAGCCAGGCTAGACAATCTGAACCCTCTCTTTCTAAAATGATATCTTGATGAATTGTTGCAACCCCTATTACTAGTCTGTTCAACCGCTCTTTCTTATCGTCTTTGATCCCCAAAGATTGGAAAGCGGCCGCGGTCATCCCCCCTCTTCAAAGGGGGAGACACTCTAGACCCAAACTGTTACAGACCTATATCTATCCTACCCTGCCTTTCTAAGGTCTTCAAAGGGGGAGACACTCTAGACCCAAACTGTTACAGACCTATATCTATCCTACCCTGCCTTTCTAAAGTCTTCGAAAGCCAAGTTAACAAACAGATCACCGACCATTTTGAATCCCACCGTACCTTCTCCGCTATGCAATCTGGTTTCCGAGCTGGTCATGGGTGCACCTCAGCCACGCTCAAGGTCCAAAACGATACCATAACCGCCATCAATAAAGGACATTATTGTGCAGCTGTATTCATTGACCTGGCCAAGGCTTCCGACTCTGTCAATCACCACATCCTCATCGGTAGACTCAACAGCCTTGGTTTCTCAAATGATTGCCTCGCCTGATCACCAACTACTTCTCAGATAGAGTTCAGTGTGTCAAATCGGAGGGCCTGTTGTCCGGACCTCTGGCAGTCTCTATGGGGGTGCCACAGGGTTCAATTCTCGGGCCGACTCTTTTCTCTGTATACATCAATGATGTCGCTCTTGCTGCTGGTGATTCTCTGATCCACCTCTACACAGACGACACCATTCTGTATACTTCCGGCCCTTCCCTGGACACTGTGTTAACAAACCTCCAGACGAGCTTCAATGCCATACAACACTCCTTTCGTGGCCTCCAACTGCTCTTAAATTCTAGTAAAACTAAATGCATGCTTTTCAACCGATCGCTACCAGCATCCGCCCGCCCGTCCAGCATCACTACTCTGGACGGTTCTGATTTCTACAAATACCTAGGTGTCTGGTTAGACTGTAAACTCTCCTTCCAGACTCACACTAAGCATCTGTACACAGCCAATCTGTAAATAGCCCACCCAACTACCTCATTCCCATATTGTTATTTATATTCTTGCTCTTTTGCACCCCAGTATCTCTACTTACACATCATCATCTGCACATCTATCACTCCAGTATTAATCTGCTAAATTGTAATTATTTCACCTCGAGGGCCTATTTATTGCCTTCCTCCCTACTCTTCTACATTTATTATTATTATTTATTTAGTTTATAGATCTTTCTATTTT
This sequence comes from Salvelinus fontinalis, assembly GCF_029448725.1. Lineage (NCBI taxonomy): Eukaryota > Metazoa > Chordata > Actinopteri > Salmoniformes > Salmonidae > Salvelinus > Salvelinus fontinalis. The sequence goes on from NC_074676.1 coordinate 56,611,720, forward strand.
TCTTTTCTTTTCTTGTTATTGACTGTACGTTTATGTGTAACTCTGTGTTGTTGTTTGTGTCGCGCTGCTTTGCTTTGTCTTGGCCAGGTCGCAGTTGTAAATGAGCACTTGTTCTCAACTGGCCTACCAGGTTAAACTATCATTATGACATCATGGCCTACCTGGTTAAACTATCATTATGACATCATGGCCTACCTGGTTAAACTATCATTATGACATCATGGCCTACCTGGTTAAACTATCATTATGACATCATGGCCTACCTGGTTAAACTATCATTATGACATCATGGCCTACCTGGTTAAATAAATAAAACAAGTACAAAAATAGAAAATAAATCTATGGCTCCACTACTGTGTGTTTTATCATCATCCTCAGCTGTTCACACACACACACACACACACACACACACACACACACACACACACACACACACACACACACACACACACACACACACACACACACACACACACACACACACACACCCCACACCCACACCCACACCCACACACACACACACACAGAGCAACTGTGTTCTCTCTGCATTATGATGGAGGGGTAAACATGTTAGCTGCTTACCGACGACCTGGAAATACCTTCAGGATATAAACTACTGTGTCCATGTGTCCAGTAAGGTGACAGGAAGCCTAGCGGTTAAGCGCGTTGGATCAGTAACCAAAAGGTCGCTGGTTCGAATCCCCGAAATGACTAGGTGAAAAATCAGTTGATGTGCCCTTGAGCAAGGCACTTCACCCTAATTGCTTCTGTAAGTCACTCTGGATGAGGACGTCTGCTAAATTACTCAAATGTAAAAACATTTAAAGAAATTCGCCAGGACTTTGGCAACTAGTAAGTATTTTTTTTTATACATTCCACTTTGGGTTGGATGTATCAATGTGTAATTCATATATACATGCATAATCAATGAGCAGAATTACTGTCTTTCCTCAATTAACTACAAATCTCTTGTTTGAAAATTACTGTTTTCTGGAAGCTGTGAGGCTTTTTCCCCCCATGTGGGTCAGCCCCTTAGCAACTCCAGGTCAGCCCCCTAGCAACTCCAGGTCAGCCTCCTAGCAACTCCAGGTCAGCCTCCTAGCAACTCCAGGTCAGCCCCCTAGCAACTCCAGGTCAGCCCCCTAGCAACTCCAGGTCAGCCCCCTAGCAACTCCAGGTCAGCCCCCTAGCAACTCCAGGTCAGCCCTCTAGCAACTCCAGGTCAGCCTCCTAGCAACTCCAGGTCAGCCCCCTAGCAACTCCAGGTCAGCCCCCTAGCAACTCCAGGTCAGCCTCCTATCAACTCCAGGTCAGCCCCCTAGCAACTCCAGATCAGCCCCCTAGCAACTCCAGGTCATCCCCCTAGCAACTCCAGGTCAGCCCCCTAGCAACTCCAGGTCAGCCTCCTATCAACTCCAGGTCAGCCTCCTAGCAACTCCAGGTCAGCCCCCTAGCAACTCCAGGTCAGCCCCCTAGCAACTCCAGGTCAGCCTCCTAGCAACTCCAGGTCAGCCCCCTAGCATCTCCAGGTCAGCCCCCTAGCAACTCCAGGTCAGCCTCCTATCAACTCCAGGTCAGCCCCCTAGCAACTCCAGATCAGCCCCCTAGCAACTCCAGGTCATCCCCCTAGCAACTCCAGGTCAGCCCCCTAGCAACTCCAGGTCAGCCTCCTATCAACTCCAGGTCAGCCTCCTAGCAACTCCAGGTTTGCCCCCTAGCAACTCCAGGTCAGCCCCCTAGCAACTCCAGGTCAGCCCCCTAGCAACTCCAGGTCAGCCCCCTAGCAACTCCAGGTCAGCCTCCTAGCAACTCCAGGTCAGCCTCCTAGCAACTCCAGGTCAGCTCCATTGTATTTACAATGGCGTTTGTTCTTCACTGGTTGACCTTTTCTTGTTGCAACAGGTCACAAATCTTGCTTCTGTGATGTCACACTGTGGTATTTCACCCAGGAGATATGGAAGTTGTGGATCTGTGTAATCTGAGGGAAATATGTGTCTCTAATATGGTCATACATTGGACAGGATACATTCTCTCTCTCTCTCTCTGTCTCTCTCTCTCTCTCTCTCTGTGTCTCTGTCTGTTTGCCCCCGGTGATGCGTTGTGCAGACCTACCACCCTGTCGAGAGCCTTGCGGTTGTGGGCGGTGCAGTTACCATACCAGGTGGTGATACAGCCCGACAGGATGCTCTCAATTGTGCATCTGTAAAATGTTTGAGGGTCTTAAAGGGGCCAAGACACATTTCTTCAGCTTCCTGAGGTTGAAGAGGCGCTGTTGTGCCTTCTTCACCACGCTGCCAGTGTAGGTGGACCATTTCAGTTTGTCAGTGATGTGTACGCTGAGGTACTTGAAGCTTTCCACCTTCCCCACTTCGATCCTGTTGATGTGGATAGAGGGGATGCTCCCTCTGCTGTCTCCTGAAGTCCACGATCAGCTCCTTCCTTTTGTTGGCGTTGAGGGAGAGGTTATTTTCCTGGCACCACTCCGTCATTGTTGGTGATCAGGTAGTCAACTGAATAATGCTGCTTTCCACTTCACAATATAACTCATTATATTTATATGATTCCAACAGGTCAGTGTTTTGATCTATATCTCAAGACAACAGGTCAGTGTTTTGATCTATATCTCAAGACAACAGGTCAGTGTTTTGATCTATATCTCAAGACAACAGGTCAGTGTTTTGATCTATATATCAAGACAACAGGTCAGTGTTTTGATCTATATCTCAAGACAACAGGTCAGTGTTTTGATCTATATCTCAAGACAACAGGTCAGTGTTTTGATCTATATCTCAAGACAACAGGTCAGTGTTTTGATCTATATCTCAAGACAACAGGTCAGTGTTTTGATCTATGACTCCTCTCCTCTCCTCTCCTCTCCTCTCCTCTCCTCTCCTCTCCTCTCCTCTCCTCTCCTCTCTTCTCCTCTCTCCCTGCTTGTGTAATGTAATGTCCCAGGTTTCATACCCCAGCATTGGCACAGCTGCTGCAGCTCTGTCCGCTTGTATAAGCAAAGAGTAACGAGCAACCTCAATTTACAGCTTTCTGTGTGCACTCAATTACCCAGCTGGCACTCCAAAATCGATAGGCCACTCTGTGTTGCTCCTCTCTCCAGAGCTTCTGGGAAAGGAGACGGTAGGACTCTTCTCTCTCTCCTCTAAATCAGGTGACGGGACGCCAGGCAGGGGTGGAGAGAAGCGGCGAGGGGAAGTTAAGCGACTAGCCTGGCATATTTTTGGCTCCCAGAATTAGTTTTGTTACTCAGTCATAACAGATTAAATGGAACCAGAGTTTGTTTGGTTTTGCCTCAAAAGTCTGTCAAAAAACTTTCTGCTCAGATACATCAAAACTATTTAATTAGTTTTAGTTGGTATTCTGAAATCAATTTGTAAAGGTCACATTGCTTGGTAAACAACAGGTGTAGACTAACAGTGAAATACTAACAGGCTCTTCCCAACAACACAGAGAGAAACATAGATAATATAATAGAAACAACACGAGGAATAAATACACAATGAGTAACGATAACATTATTATATACACAGAGTACCAGGTAATAACATGGCTATATACAGGGAGTACCAGGTAATAACATGGTTATATACACAGAGTACCAGGTAATAACATGGCTATATACAGGGAGTACCAGGTAATAACATGGCTATATACACAGAGTACCAGGTAATAACATGGTATATACACAGAGTACCAGGTAATAACATGGTATATACACAGAGTACCAGGTAATAACATGGTATATACACAGAGTACCAGGTAATACCATGGCTATATACAGGGAGTACCAGGTAATAACATGGTATATACACAGAGTACCAGGTAATAACATGGTTATATACACAGAGTACCAGGTAATAACATGGTATATACACAGAGTACCAGGTAATAACATGGTATATACACAGAGTACCAGGTAATACCATGGTTATATACACAGAGTACCAGGTAATAACATGGTATGTACACAGAGTACCAGGTAATAACATGGCTATATACACAGAGTACCAGGTAATAACATGGCTATATACACAGAGTACCAGGTAATAACATGGCTATATACAGGGAGTACCAGGTAATAACATGGTTATATATACAGGGAGTACCAGGTAATAACATGGCTATATACAGGAAGTACCAGGTAATAACATGGCTATATACAGGGAGTACCAGGTAATAACATGGCTATATACAGGAAGTACCAGGTTATAACATGGCTATATACAGGGAGTACCAGGTAATAACATGGCTATATACAGGAAGTACCAGGTAATAACATGGCTATATACAGGAAGTACCAGGTAATAACATGGCTATATACAGGGAGTACCAGGTAATAACATGGCTATATACAGGAAGTACCAGGTAATAACATGGCTATATACACAGAGTACCAGGTAATAACATGGCTATATACAGGGAGTACCAGGTAATAACATGGCTATATACAGGGAGTACCAGGTAATAACATGGCTATATACACAGAGTACCAGGTAATAACATGGTTATATACACAGAGTACCAGGTAATAACATGGTATGTACACAGAGTACCAGGTAATAACATGGCTATATACACAGAGTACCAGGTAATAACATGGCTATATACACAGAGTACCAGGTAATAACATGGTTATATACACAGAGTACCAGGTAATAACATGGCTATATACAGGAGCAGGGGTACCAGTCAGTACAGTGTCCATGGTCAGGGGTACCAGTACAGTGTCCATGTGCAGGGGAACCAGTACAGTGTCCATGTGGAGGGGTACCAGGACAGTGTCCATGTGGAGGGGTACCAGTACAGTGTCCATGTGCAGGGGTACCAGGACAGTGTCCATGTGCAGGGGTACCAGCCAGGACAGTGTCCATGTGCAGGGGAACCAGTACAGTGTCCATGTGGAGGGGTACCAGGACAGTGTCCATGTGGAGGGGTACCAGTACAGTGTCCATGTGCAGGGGTACCAGGACAGTGTCCATGTGCAGGGGTACCAGCCAGGACAGTGTCCATGTGCAGGGGTACCAGTACAGTGTCCATGTGGAGGGGTACCAGTACAGTGTCCATGTGGAGGGGTACCAGTACAGTGTCCATGTGCAGGGGTACCAGTACAGTGTCCATGTGCAGGGGTACCAGTACAGTGTCCATGTGCAGGGGTACCAGTACAGTGTCCACGTGCAGGGGTACCAGTACAGTGTCCATGTGCAGGGGTACCAGTACAGTGTCCATGTGCAGGGGTACCAGTACAGTGTCCATGTGCAGGGGTACCAGGACAGTGTCCATGTGCAGGGGTACCAGTACAGTGTCCATGTGCAGGGGTATGATGCTCCGTAAGTCTCAAATCCATCGGATTTACCAAGTTTCTGTTGCTATGCTGTCTGTGTTACCATGCACATGGTCTTTACCTAATATTTGTGTCAAGATACCTGACATGGTTATATAGTCCTGTACTGCTGTACACGTCTGTTACACGTCTGTTACACGGCTGTTACACGTCTGTTACACATCTGTTACACGGCTGTTACACGGCTGTTACACGGCTGTTACACGGCTGTTACACGGCTGTTACACGGCTGTTACACGGCTGTTACACGGCTGTTACACGTCTGTTACACGGCTGTTACACGGCTGTTACACGGCTGTTACACGTCTGTTACACGGCTGTTACACGGCTGTTACACGGCTGTTACACGGCTGTTACACGGCTGTTACACGGCTGTTACACGGCTGTTACACTGCTGTTACACGGCTGTTACACGGCTGTTACACGGCTGTTACACGGCTGTTACACGGCTGTTACACGGCTGTTACACGTCCTTTATTTGATTTGATTTGTGACCTGTTGCAACAAGAAAAGGTCAACCATTGAAGAACAAACACCATTGTAAATACAACCTAGATTTATTTATTTTCCCTTTTGTACTTTAACTATTTGCACAGCGTTACAACAATGTGTATATATTATATTATTATTATATATATATTGAAATATGTCTATTCTATTGAAACGTGTGCGTTTGTTTGCTGTTCATTTTTTATTGTCTATTTCACTTTTGTTTTTTATCCATTTCACTTGCTCTGGCAACGTTAACATATGTTTCCCATGGCAATAAAGACCCTTGGGGGGGGGGGGGGCACAGAGAGAGAGAGAGAGGATGAGGGGGGGGAGAGAGAGGAGGAGGGGGGGGGCACAGAGAGAGAAACAGAGGATGAGGGGGGGGGGGGGGGGGGGGGCACAGAGAGAGAGTCCCCTAAGCAAGCTGGTCCTGGGGCTCTGTTCACAAACACAAACAGACCCCACAGAGCCCCAGGACAGAGACACATATTTCCCTCAGATTACACAGATCCACAAAGAATTCGAAAACAAATCCAATTTTGATAACCTCCCATATCTACTGGGTGAAATACCACAGCGTGCATCACAGCAGAAAGATGTCTGACCTGTTGCCACAAGAAAAGGGCAACCAGTGAAGAACAAACACCAATGTAAATACAACCTATATTTATGCTTATTTATTTTCCCTTTTGTACTTTAACCATTTGTACATCGTTACAACACTGTATATAGACATAATATGACATTTTATTTTGGAACTTCTGTAAGTAATATTTACTGTTCATTTTTAAAATTATCTATTTCACTTGCTTTGGTAATGTAAACATATGTTTCCCATGGCAATGAAGCCCTTTGAATTGAGTTGAATTGAGTTGAATTGAGTTGAGTTGAATTGAGTTGAGTTGAATTGAATTGAGTTGAATTGAGTTGAATTGAATTGAATTGAGTTGAGTTGAGTTGAATTGAGTTGAGTTGAATTGAATTGAGGTGAGTTGAATTGAGTAGAGTTTAATTGAGTTGAATTGAATTGAGGTGAGTTGAGTTGAATTGAGGTGAGTTGAATTGAGGTGAGTTGAATTGAGGTGAGTTGAGTTGAATTGAATTGAGGTGAATTGAATTGAGGTGAGTTGAATTGAGGTGAGTTGAATTGAGTTGAGTTGAGAGGGAGAGAGCAGGGGAGGTAGAGAAAGAGTGAGACCCCTTATTACCAGGGTTACCGACCCACCCACATCGCTGTGCCTTTTTCCAGTCATCAGGCACATACAAGACCATCTCTAGAGACCTAGCGGGTCTCTCGGTCTCCCGCCCTGTTGGTTGTGGTCTGTAGAACACCTTGGCTACAGCGCATTAGGAACATATTCAGATTCTTTGACTTTTTTTACACCTTTTGTTACGTTACAGACGTATTTTTTCTCCCCTCATCAATCTACACACAATACCCCATAATGACATCACAATACCCCATAATGACATCACAATACCCCATAATGACATCACAATACCCCATAATGACATCACAATACCCCATAATGACATCACAATACCCCATAATGACATCACAATACCCCATAATGACAAAGCAAAGACATGTTCTAAAAACTTTAATGCTAATGTATTCAAAATAAAACACTGAAAAATCACGTTTACATAAGTATTCAGACCCTTTACTCAGTACTTTGTTGAAGCACCTTTGGCAGCGATTACAGCCTCGAGTCTTCTTGGGTATGACGCCTCAAGTTTGGCACACCTGTATTTGGGGAGTTTCTCCCATTCTTCTCTGCAGATCCTCTCAAACTCTGTCAGGTTGGATGGGGAGCGTCGCTTCACAGCTATTTTCAGGTCTCTCCAGAGATGTTTGACCGGGTTCAAGTCTGGACTCTGGCTGGGCCACTCGAGGACATTCAGAGACTTGTCCCGAAGCCACTCCTGCGTTGTCTTGGCTGTGTGCTTAGGGTCGTTGTCCTGTTGGAAGGTGAACCTTCACCCCAGTCTGAGTTCCTGAGCGCTCTGGAGCAGGTTTTCATCAAGGATTTCTCTGTACTTTGCTCTTTTCATCTTTCCCTCGATCCGGACTAGTCTCCCAGTCCCTACCTCTGAAAAACATCCCCACAGCATGATGCCTCCACCACCATGCTTCACCGTAGGAATGGTGCCAGGTTTCCTCCAGACGCTTGGCTTTCAGGCCAAAGAGTTCAATCTTGGTTTCATCAGACCAGATAATCTTGTTTCTCTATTTACTTTAATCCATTTTAGAATAAGGCTGTAACGTAACAACATGTGGAAATGTGGGTTTGGATACTAACCAAAAGTCACTCTATATTCCCTTGTTAAGAGTCAGTATTAACTGGTCTTAAGGCTGTATAATGTCAATTATATAAAATTATATAAAATCATTACTTTTTTATCCTGGGCTTGAACTGTATCTCTAATAGCTGTGATAAGTGTTCTCAGTTTGCCCTGACATCCCTCTGACCTCTCTGCTAATGCTGGAATTTAATTTATGAGAGCAACCTAGTGAAGCTGAAAATGGAGTTAGGCTTTTGTCTTCATTGAAGGAGCCGGCGTTACGCAAACAAAGTATGGAAGGAGAATGTAGGGATTACACTAGTCGTTAGGAGGAGAGAGGAGAGGGGAGGGAGGGAGGAGAGGGGAGGGAGAGAGGAAGACAACTTCTGTGGTTCAGTTGGTAGAACACGGTTCAGTTGGTAGAACACGGTTCAGTTGGTAGAACACGGTTCAGTTGGTAGAGCATAGAGCACGGTTCAGTTGGTAGAGCACGGTTCAGTTGGTAGAGCATATAGCATGGTTCAGTTGGTAGAGCATAGAGCACAGTTCAGTTGGTAGAGCACGGTTCAGTTGGTAGAGCACGGTTCAGTTGGTAGAACACGGTTCAGTTGGTAGAGCACGGTTCAGTTGGTAGAGCATATAGCATGGTTCAGTTGGTAGAGCATAGAGCACGGTTCAGTTGGTAGAGCACGGTTCAGTTGGTAGAGCATAGAGCACGGTTCAGTTGGTAGAGCACGGTTCAGTTGGTAGAGCACGGTTCAGTTGGTAGATCACGGTTCAGTTGGTAGATCACAGTTCAGTTGGTAGAGCACGGTTCAGTTTGTAGAACACGGTTCAGTTGGTAGAGCACGGTTCAGTTGGTAGATCACGGCTCAGTTGGTAGAGCATAGAGCACGGTTCAGTCGGTAGAGCATGGCTCAGTTGGTAGAGCACGGTTCAGTTGGTAGAGCACGGTTCAGTTGGTAGAGCACGGTTCAGTTGGTAGAGCAAGGTTCAGTTGGTAGAGCACGGTTCAGTTGGTAGAGCACGGTTCAGTTGGTAGAGCACGGTTCAGTTGGTAGAGCACGGCTCAGTTGGTAGAGCATGGTTCAGTTGGTAGAGCACGGTTCAGTTGGTAGAGCATAGAGCACGGTTCAGTTGGTAGAGCACGGTTCAGTTGGTAGAGCACGGTTCAGTTGGTAGAGCACGGTTCAATTGGTAGAGCATAGAGCACGGTTCAGTTGGTAGAGCACAGTTCAGTTGGTAGAGCACGGTTCAGTTGGTAGAGCATAGAGCATGGTTCAGTTGGTAGAGCACGGTTCAGTTGGTAGAGCATAGAGCACGGTTCAGTTGGTAGAGCACAGTTCAGTTGGTAGAGCACGGTTCAGTTGGTAGAGCACGGTTCAGTTGGTAGAGCACGGTTCAGTTGGTAGAGCACGGTTCAGTTGGTAGAGCATAGAGCACAGTTCAGTTGGTAGAGCATAGAGCACGGCTCAGTTGGTAGAGCATAGAGCACGGCTCAGTTGGTAGAGCATAGAGCACGGCTCAGTTGGTAGAGCATAGAGCACGGCTCAGTTGGTAGAGCATAGAGCACGGTTCAGTTGGTAGAGCACAGTTCAGTTGGTAGAGCACGGTTCAGTTGGTAGAGCACGGTTCAGTTGGTAGAGCACGGTTCAGTTGGTAGAGCACGGTTCAGTTGGTAGAGCACGGTTCAGTTGGTAGAGCACGGTTCAGTTGGTAGAGCATAGAGCACAGTTCAGTTGGTAGAGCATAGAGCACGGTTCAGTTGGTAGAGCATAGAGCACGGCTCAGTTGGTAGAGCACGGTTCAGTTGGTAGAGCACGCTTCAGTTGGTAGAGCATAGAGCACGGTTCAGTTGGTAGAGCACGGTTCAGTTGGTAGAGCATAGAGCACGGTTCAGTTGGTAGAGCACGGTTCAGTTGGTAGAGCACGGTTCAGTTGGTAGAGCACGGTTCAGTTGGTAGAGCAAGGTTCAGTTGGTAGAGCACGGTTCAGTTGGTAGAGCAAGGTTCAGTTGGCAGAGCACGGTTCAGTTGGTAGAGCACGGTTCAGTTGGTAGAGCACGGTTCAGTTGGTAGAGCAAGGTTCAGTTGGTAGAGCACGGTTCAGTTGGTAGAGCACGGTTCAGTTGGTAGAGCACGGTTCAGTTGGTAGAGCAAGGTTCAGTTGGTAGAGCACGGTTCAGTTGGTAGAGCACGGTTCAGTTGGTAGAGCACGGTTCAGTTGGTAGAGCACGGTTCAGTTGGTAGAGCAAGGTTCAGTTGGTAGAGCACGGTTCAGTTGGTAGAGCACGGTTCAGTTGGTAGAGCACGGTTCAGTTGGTAGAGCACGGTTCAGTTGGTAGAGCATGGTTCAGTTGGTAGAGCACGGTTCAGTTGGTAGAGCACGGTTCAGTTGGTAGAGCATAGAGCATGGCTCAGTTGGTAGAGCATGGTTCAGTTGGTAGAGCACGGTTCAGTTGGTAGAGCACGGTTCAGTTGGTAGAGCACGGTTCAGTTGGTAGAGCACGGTTCAGTTGGTAGAGCCTAGAGCACGGTTCAGTTGGTAGAGCACGGTTCAGTTGGTAGAGCACGGTTCAATTGGTAGAGCACGGTTCAGTTGGTAGAGCATAGAGCACAGTTCAGTTGGTAGAGCATAGAGCACGGTTCAGTTGGTAGAGCACGGCTCAGTTGGTAGAGCACGGTTCAGTTGGTAGAGCACGGTTCAGTTGGTAGAGCACGGTTCAGTTGGTAGAGCACGCTTCAGTTGGTAGAGCATGGTTCAGTTGGTAGAGCATAGAGCACGGTTCAGTTGGTATAGCATAGAGCACGGCTCAGTTGGTAGAGCACGGTTCAGTTGGTAGAGCACGGTTCAGTTGGTAGAGCATAGAGCACGGCTCAGTTGGTATAGCATAGAGCACGGCTCAGTTGGTAGAGCACGGTTCAGTTGGTAGAGCACGGTTCAGTTGGTAGAGCATAGAGCACGGCTCAGTTGGTAGAGCACGGTTCAGTTGGTAGAGCACGGTTCAGTTGGTAGAGCACGGTTCAGTTGGTAGAGCATAGAGCATGGTTCAGTTGGTAGAGCACGGTTCAGTTGGTAGAGCACGGTTCAGTTGGTAGAGCACGGTTCAGTTGGTAGAGCACGGTTCAGTTGGTAGAGCATAGAGCATGGTTCAGTTGGTAGAGCACGGTTCAGTTGGTAGAGCACGGTTCAGTTGGTAGAGCACGGTTCAGTTGGTAGAGCACGGTTCAGTTGGTAGAGCACGGCTCAGTTGGTAGAGCACGGCTCAGTTGGTAGAGGATAGAGCACAGTTCAGTTGGTAGAGCACGGTTCAGTTGGTAGAGCACGGTTCAGTTGGTAGAACACGGTTCAGTTGGTAGAACACGGTTCAGTTGGTAGAGCACGGTTCAGTTGGTAGAGCATATAGCATGGTTCAGTTGGTAGAGCATAGAGCACGGTTCAGTTGGTAGAGCACGGTTCAGTTGGTAGAGCACGGTTCAGTTAGTAGAGCACGGTTTAGTTGGTAGAGCTTGGTTCAGTTGGTAGAGCACGGTTCAGTTGGTAGATCACGGTTCAGTTGGTAGAGCACGGTTCAGTTTGTAGAACACGGTTCAGTTGGTAGAGCACGGTTCAGTTGGTAGAGCACGGCTCAGTTGGTAGAGCATAGAGCACGGTTCAGTTGGTAGAGCATGGCTCAGTTGGTAGAGCACGGTTCAGTTGGTAGAGCACGGTTCAGTTGGTAGAGCATAGAGCATGGCTCAGTTGGTAGAGCATGGTTCAGTTGGTAGAGCACGGTTCAGTTGGTAGAGCACGGTTCAGTTGGTAGAGCACGGTTCAGTTGGTAGAGCACGGTTCAGTTGGTAGAGCCTAGAGCACGGTTCAGTTGGTAGAGCACGGTTCAGTTGGTAGAGCACGGTTCAATTGGTAGAGCACGGTTCAGTTGGTAGAGCATAGAGCACAGTTCAGTTGGTAGAGCATAGAGCACGGTTCAGTTGGTAGAGCACGGCTCAGTTGGTAGAGCACGGTTCAGTTGGTAGAGCACGGTTCAGTTGGTAGAGCACGGTTCAGTTGGTAGAGCACGCTTCAGTTGGTAGAGCATGGTTCAGTTGGTAGAGCATAGAGCACGGTTCAGTTGGTATAGCATAGAGCACGGCTCAGTTGGTAGAGCACGGTTCAGTTGGTAGAGCACGGTTCAGTTGGTAGAGCATAGAGCACGGCTCAGTTGGTATAGCATAGAGCACGGCTCAGTTGGTAGAGCACGGTTCAGTTGGTAGAGCACGGTTCAGTTGGTAGAGCATAGAGCACGGCTCAGTTGGTAGAGCACGGTTCAGTTGGTAGAGCACGGTTCAGTTGGTAGAGCACGGTTCAGTTGGTAGAGCATAGAGCATGGTTCAGTTGGTAGAGCACGGTTCAGTTGGTAGAGCACGGTTCAGTTGGTAGAGCACGGCTCAGTTGGTAGAGCACGGCTCAGTTGGTAGAGGATAGAGCACAGTTCAGTTGGTAGAGCACGGTTCAGTTGGTAGAGCACGGTTCAGTTGGTAGAGCACGGTTCAGTTGGTAGAACACGGTTCAGTTGGTAGAACACGGTTCAGTTGGTAGAGCACGGTTCAGTTGGTAGAGCATATAGCATGGTTCAGTTGGTAGAGCATAGAGCACGGTTCAGTTGGTAGAGCACGGTTCAGTTGGTAGAGCACGGTTCAGTTAGTAGAGCACGGTTTAGTTGGTAGAGCTTGGTTCAGTTGGTAGAGCACGGTTCAGTTGGTAGATCACGGTTCAGTTGGTAGATCACGGTTCAGTTGGTAGAGCACGGTTCAGTTTGTAGAACACGGTTCAGTTGGTAGAGCACGGTTCAGTTGGTAGAG